>NW_024412401.1:2483370-2608246 GCF_014898765.1 Herpailurus yagouaroundi
CTGTGCGAGTCTGAGCAAAGAGAAAGATAAACAGAACCTTTCACCGATAGGCATATTTTAGAGTTCAAGTGTGACATGACGGGTCCAAAATAGATTCCACATGATTGGAGCAGATCCAGAATCCAAGTCCCTGAATAGCAATCAGTGTTGGAAGCTAAGAGCCGGCATCCACTATCATCACATAAAACATGGAAGAAACAGCAAATCCTACCCAGCTGTTAGTGAATAAGGACAATCCATATGTGCAGCTCTATGCTATGGACACATTTTCTGAAATTACTCAGCTTAGCTTAAATTGAGGGTCTCTTTGACTTCTTACATATCTTTAATGAATACCCGGAATCTTACAACAACTTTCCTTCATGAATTTTCCTTTCAAAGAAGGAGAGTTATGTTCTTTGCAGTACTCAACCCAGGCAGAACTAATAACCCAAGGGCTTCATGCTGGTTTATTTTCATGGAAAGCGCCTCATAATTTGAAACCACAGAGGGTCACAAGCATCTGAGAAGATATAAGCCAAAATGTCCAGGAGTCTATGACTTCATCGTGAGGGATGTTGCTAAGTGGTGAGGGCTTCTTGTTCAGGACTGTGACATAACTGAAACTCTGACAATATGCAGAGACGCGGAAGGGAGGCAGGGAGTGAGGAAATGGAGCAGGGCTTCAGGAGAGATGGAGTCCATGGGACCCGGACATTTCCTCTGCCATTTAAGACAACTATTTTGCTTAGAAACCATCACCGGAAGGCCTTCATGATCAGGTCCTCCCCATTTGACTAATGTTTAGCACATTTAAGAAAGCTCAAAAACTTTTATCATTTGAGACAGTCCACTGTCGGCCATTCTCCACCACAAACACAATCCAAAGGGCCCCGTTCTGAACTTGTTTTTGTGAGAGAGCATCGATCCATGAGGGTTCCCTCCATGAGGTTCTCCGTTTTGGTGCACCATACTCCCAAAAGTCAGCAAACAGATAACAAAATGGATAATCGAGCACTTATGGGGGGAGGGCTGGTGCGGTGTGTGTCACAACTGCATTCGGATTGGACAGGAAGTCATCATCTTGCCTCAAAGCAAACCAAAATGGCAGAAATGAGACAAGTGGATTTTTCCCTGTGTTGATATCCCCTTCCTTGTTTGGATGTTCTTGTAGGTATTTGAAATTCTGTGACTCTTGCTGTGATGCATAGTGAATTGTTTATGTTTCCCCTTATTTCTCTTTGGTTCTATCAACAGGAGTTGTCCTTTGGTAACCACAGGCCAGCAGTAGAGAACCCCTACAGGTTATCATTCTAATGGAGTGAAAAAACGTATGGAGAAAAATGACAAATTTCTTTCTCTCTTCACGTCATGGTACGACAAATGCAAATCTTAACGACACAAAGAAACACTACTTCCAGAAAAATGTCTAGTCACTTTGGGGGTGTGCTTTTTTTTCTTTATACTTTGGAGTACATGCAAGCACTATGGTGTATTTGTTTAAATGCAGGCCTGTGATGGCCTGCTATAGTTTAATTACTAGGGTTACAAACAAATAAAGCTTTAGAGTGTTGCAAAGCATTCATCCATGGTTTTCCCAAATACCATGAAATTACATAATCATAAAGCTTAGAACCTAAATAAACTTTATGGATCATCTTGTCTTGCCCCATGCCTTCAGAGAAATCAGGTATTACTATGTATATTCCATAAATAAAGAACCTGAACTTTAGAGACGCAAACTGTCTTTGTCAATTTCACCCAGCTAATAAAAAGGGTCCTAGGGATTGGAACGCCTGTCTTCTGCGCCTAGGACGATTTTTTTGTGTAGAATGAAAATCTGACCAGCCTTAAATCCATAGAGATAAAAATCCCTAGTGGCTGCCAGGATTGGTGGGGAGGACGAAAAGGGAGTGACTGCTTAATTGGGGTAGAGTTTGCTTTTGGGGTAAAAAGTAGTAGTTCTGGAACTATGGAGTGGTGATAGGGGTACAATACTGTGAATGCACTAAATGCCGTTAAGCTGTGCACTTTAAAAATTATTGAAATGGTCAACTTATATGAATTTTGCCTAAAAATAGTAAAAAATAACATACTGCCTCTGACTGTTAAGAAATCAAGAATATGGTATTGCTATTATCTGGTCACCTTTCTGTTTCCTCCACAACCTGCCAAGCACTTTGAGGTCAGGGGATATGCCTTATGTCGCCTAGTCCTCTGGTACTTAGCCTAATAATTCTGTTGAAACCTCCCCACAAAAAATTCCAGCCAGCTTTTCAGTCATCTCAAATAGCAAATATCATTTTACATAATGAGTTTATAGCATTGCCTCCTTTTCTTGTCTACTCTGCTTTACTATACCATTGAAGCAGATTAAGATTATTTTGTGACCTGGGGCACCTGGGTGACTCGGGTAAGTGTCTGACTCCTGATCTCACAGTTCTTGGGATAGAGCCCGTCGTCAGGCTCTGCACTGGCAATGCAGAGCCTGCTTGGGATCCTCTCTCTCTTTCTCTCTCTCTCTCTCTCTTTCTCTCTCTCTCTCTCTTTCTCTCAAACATTAGAAAACAGATTATCTTGAGACCTGAATGGAGCTGGTTAACCTCTTCTGGGGCAAAAAACGTATTTGTTAATAGTATGTCCTAATTGCATCTAGCATGATGCTGTGCCCAAGTAGATTCTCATCAAATATTCGTCTTGGGAGTGAGAGATGAATCTTCTGGAATTCTCCAGGAGCTGGAAAGAGATGTTCCCATAGAAGAACAGAAGTTTCAACCTGTCTATAAGGTTGGTAACATATTATGTTTGTAGATCCTAGCCCTGTTAATTTATCAAGGCCATGCTCAAGCACAGCCCCTAGCCATCCCACTACCCCCGGAAGCTTAACACTTACTCCTGAACCAGAGAAATGGAGTCACCAAAGCTCAGCCCTGTATACCAACAGCCTCTCAGACAGGAGGAGAAAATGTGAATCTGCTATTTTCATATATACCTTCCTCTCACCATCGGCCTTTAATCTTTTTTTTAATAAATTTTTCAATGTTTATTTATTTTGAAGGAGAGAGTGAGCAGGGGAGAGGCAGACAGAGAGGGAGACAGAATCCGAAGCAGGCTCCAGGCTCCGAGCTCTCAGCACAGAGCCTGACGCGGGGCTTGAACTCACGAGCTGTGAGATCATGACCCCAGCTGAAGTCGGACACTTAACCGACTGACCCACCCAGGCGCCCCTCAGCCTTTAATCTTCTTATGAAAATCCTGTCTCTAGATGGAAAAATATTAACTGAAAAAAGAAATGTACTAATTTCAATGAAAAAAGATGTGATAAATTTCATCCCGACTCAAGTCATTCAATTTCACAGATAGAAGAATATATTCTTACATAATGAAAGAAGTTTATATAAGTAATAAAATTTTAAAAAATTTAGAAGTTGTACATAAAATATAACGATGTGCATTATAGTGACTTTTTTCTTTACCACTTCCTTCAGTTTCTCAAGCTCGTGGGAGTTCATGTGGTAACAGTAGCTGGACATTATGGTGAATCATTTTGTAATGTACATAAATGTGGGATCACTATGCTGTAAACTGGAGCTAAAATACTATTGCATGTCAACTATACTTCAATAAAAAAAGTAAATAAAAATTTAAAAAAAGAAAAAAAGAAACAAACTCTGAGGGGTTCATGATTATATTGAACTCAACTGCTTAAAAATAAAAAAGACAATAAACGTTATGGCAAGAAGTAACTTTAGGGCACAGTAAAATCTAAGAGCTTCAGGATATTTGGAAATAAAAGTACACACGTGACAGTCTCACAAGAGGCTCTCCATCCCGCTCTCTTGACCTGTGTATGAAGTACTGTGCTGGTAAATGTTTAATAACTGACTGTCCAGAAAAAAAAGTATAGGCACACATGTTTATTGCAATTTTTACAGATATAAAGTCTGCGTAGCACACAATTTACACATAACAATAAAATACATCACACTCTTTACTATAATTTCCATAGAACCAATGGGTTCTCAAGGAAGGTATTAATTGAATTTTGCCTAACTCTACCCTCTATAGCCGACCTATGATTACAATTGATAAATGAGGATAGGACCAACATAAATGCTCGTTGATATTTTCACTTACGTTTATATTAATAAGACAAAAATGGAATTTTGAAGACCCATGTCAAAACTTTCCGTGACCGGCAATGACAAACTCTGGTGCTGAACTGAATAATCGATTGTAAATACCGGAGAAGGATTTCCTCAATCATTCTGTACCATTCAGGTTGTGACAGCAGCTATGTATAGAGCAACGTTTCCACTTTACAGATGCAACAGATATAAATAACCTCAAGAGCATAAATAATGATAAAGTGTAGTAAAACCATTAGGAAGTGATAACTTGGGAGGTATTTATTACTTTGTTTTTGGTCTATCTTTTAATTTGTGAGTGTATACGTTTTAAGTTTTAATAAAGGCAGAATTTAATCACTGGCTAGCAAAACTCTTGAAAATCAAATCAGTGAAGAGTATTCTGGGCTGGCCGTGGCACACCACTGTGTGTATGAAAAGCAAAATGTTTTAGGTTCATCCAAACATGGCACACAATTTAAATTTTTCTTAGGATAGTCTCTGACTAGACATTAATCATCAACTATACTCGAAAAGAATTTATCAGAATTGAGTAATTGGGGTTTTCTTTCCCTTTCTGTAAACATAATGTCCTAGCACATTTATTGAGTGTGTTTTGGGTTGGGGAAAAGTCACTACAGCAACAGAAACTGGGTTGTTCAACCAGCAGAACTTTCGAAAGCCGATGTGGCAAAAGGTCTTTAACAGTCATTTTGTGAGGTACCCCTGCATTATCAATTAGCAACAATTAAACCCAGTTTAATATGAGATGATGCCAGAAGATTAAACAAAGAGGAGTTTTCACCTTTTTAAATTTGGTTTCTGGGGGCGCCTGGGTGGCGCAGTCGGTTAAGCGTCCGACTTCAGCCAGGTCACGATCTCGCGGTCCGTGAGTTCGAGCCCCGCGTCAGGCTCTGGGCTGATGGCTCAGAGCCTGGAGCCTGTTTCCGATTCTGTGTCTCCCTCTCTCTCTGCCCCTCCCCCGTTCATGCTCTGTCTCTCTCTGTACCAAAAATAAATAAAAACGTTGAAAAAAAAAATCAAAAAAAAAAAATCAAAAAAAATAAAAAAATTGGTTTCTGACATGTACTTTAACTATCTCTGTAATTCATAAGAACAGACCCTGAGTCGATTCAGAGTTGCAAGATGATCATATAAGAGAACCTTATAAAAAAGAAAGCAGTCTAAAATGTCTCCCTATGTGGAAAAGATTACTGTTGCATTTTCACCTCATCTACTTAGCTGACCAGTTGCAATCCAAGGTTTCTAGTTCCGAAAGTTTTCTTTATTCTCATTGCTCAGAACTAACAACCCTGGTATCCTCACCCCTGAAATCACAGACTTAATGGAGCTGTGTCAACAGGACCCTGGAAATGTTGGCCATCAAACTGATAGTAGGGACGAGCCCTTTAACAAAAGGGTCAGAACCACACTGGTCTGCATAGTCTGATTTTCTCATGAGTGTCAACATGACTCAATTCAAAGAAAAACGTGTAGACAGTAAAACTTGTAGAGAATTCCATGGGTTCTCTCAGTAATTGTAGTCTCTTCATAGTTTCTTTCTCTTTTGTCAGATTAGAAGAACAAACAATACATCTTCCTTCTCAACATATTATAATTCTGTGTCCGGTGGGGTGCGGGTTTTAGGAGGGGGTGGGGTTGTAGGCAAAGAGATAGTATTGCATTCCAACTTAGTTTGGTTCTCCCCAAAAGCCAAAATTGAGAAAGTTCCCTGGTGCAGATAATTTGTAAGGGAGGTGATCTCAGAAATCAGGGTGAGAAGTGGGAAGAGTCAGATGGGAAGGCAAAAGGTCCAATGCAGAAGAATATATTCTTGATCTGATTACCACCGAGGATCACTGGGACTCAGTTCTCTCAGGGATCCTTTGAGAAACCACACAGACCGCACCTCGGATTTGTCTTCCAAAGGCCACGACTCTGGGGATTTACCTGTCTCCATTCCCCGCTAGTTGAGGGAACATTAACTTCACCACCTTTCCATGCTAGGCCACTCCCCGGCTGAGGCAGCTGCGGCAGCTCGGGAGCTTTGCTCCTGTCATATCAAGATCACTGCACACAGGGCAGCCCCCAGGCCTGACACTAGCCCTGCAACCACCTGTCACTCACCACTCAACCGGAGAAACTGGCAAAAAAAAGCCTGAGGAGGAGAAACAGAGGATCGGCAGAAACACAAGGTGAGACACTTCCAGAGCGCATACACGTTTCTGCTACAGCTGCACCTGAAATCCGAGTTAGGCGGAGACAGTTTAGCACAGAACAAAAAACATCTGCTATGATACCCCACATCTCTCCCACTCATTTAATATTTCCTGAGCACCAACCGCAGAGCTCCAACAGTAACGGGGACACGGATATAAGCACCACTCATCACTCAGTCTCTGCTTTTCTGGCACTCATGTTCTAGCCATGTCTGGCACTCAGGGATCAGGGCAATCCCATGAGTCTACACCCTCGCCTTTGCCCAATCTCTGTCGCCCAGCGAGGACCGCAGGGCCTCCTGCACTGGGATTGGGACCATCTAGTGAATCTCTTCCTTAGTATGTTAGAGAGTCAAAGGCATTGCAACCAGCAGGTCTGAATGCACTTTGGCATTCATTCAGCAAACAATTACGGAGTTTCTTATCCATGCTAGGCACAGTGCTAGGAATTAGAAGCAAGAACATGAATCGGCTACATATCCTGCTCCAGGAGAAACACCTATGAAATGCAACCTCCTCTTCTGAGAGCTCAGGTGTTATTGGCGCAAAATTGGTACATCTTCTCCCACAATGGCACCATGAGGTAGATGAGCTGACCCCATTGCACAGATGGAAAGCAGGGTCTAAGAGAATATTAGTCCAGAGGTTTGAAATTAGTAAATGGTAAAGATGTTACTCTCCGATTGGCTAGCTCAGCAGACTATACTTTCTATTTCATGGATTGCATGACAACTCAATTAAAATGTAATTGGGAATAGGGGCCCCTGAGTTGCGCAGTCAGTTGAACATCGGACTCTTGATTTCGGCTCAGGTCATGATCCCAGGGTGGTGGGATGGAGTCCTGCCTCGGGCTCCGTGCTGAGCAGGGAGCCTGCTTAAGATTCTTCTCTCTCCCTCTCCCTCTCTCCTCCACTAATGTGGTCTCTCTTTCTCTTTCAAATAAAATGGAATAAACATATAAATTGTGTAAATTCCCATATTAAAAACCAAAGACTCCATATATGTTATTTAAATCTAATATTATAGATAAGTCTCATCAAAGTAACACAGAGAAAGTTAAAAATGTAGCCTGTACAAATACTTGTCAAGCAGAAAACATCAGGGGAGACAAAAAGTCATATATTTATTGAAGGTATAGAACATAATGGTATTATGTCTACCACAAATAAAGCTTTATAATCCGAGTAAACATATATACAAATACATATAAGTATAAATATATTTATTTATATAAAATATAAGTACAAGGAGAAATTGAAAAAATAAATTGTGAAGAATTTTGAAAATTTTTAAATATTTTGATTGATCAAATTCATGCAAGCAGTGTGGCTGGAGAGAATTTAGATAATACAATTAGCCAGATTTAAGTATATCGAAAATAGCATACTACAAACTTACACATTTTCAAGCATTCAGTTTTGAAAATCAAAGTTATTAGGTCACAAATAAAGCCTCAATAAATATCAAAGGAATAAATATTAAAACCACATCTTCTAAATCTAATTACACAAATCTATAAAATGAACACCAAAACATTAACCAACCCAAAGCTTTGTTATTTCTTCACTCACCCACCGTACCACTTTCTACGCACACAATTCCAACCACTATGATATGATTAACATTTCATAAAATAAAAAAGAACCAAGATGATATTATTATTTAAAAAAAAAATTTTTTTTAACGTTTATTTATTTTTGGGACAGAGAGAGACAGAGCATGAACGGGGGAGGGGCAGAGAGAGAGGGAGACACAGAATTGGAAGCAGGCTCCAGGCTCTGAGCCATCAGCCCAGAGCCCCACGCGGGGCTCGAACTCACGGACCGCGAGATCGTGACCTGAGCCGAAGTCGGACGCTTAACCGACTGAGCCACCCAGGCGCCCCGCAAGAAGATATTATTTATCAAAACCAATGAAAATAGTCAAACCGTTCAAGGGTCAATTCAGACTGTTTTTCAATTTCTAACGAACACATATAAGAGAAAAGTAGACACAAATTAGAAAATAGAAAAAGAATGGATCAGATTTTCTTTTGAAAGCAACAACATTTTTACAAAGTAGCAAATCTAGTCAAGGAATAAAAGAAAGATGCCAAATTTATAAAACTAGGAGGACAAAAAATAAAAGGAAAAGCAGATTCAGAGGTGTTTAAAAATATTGAAAATCATGATTACATGGTCAATTACATGGGAGTGTAAGAATGATTCAAATTAAGTCCAAAGAGATATAGTGTGAACAGAAAACCACCTAGAATAAAGTGAAAACATTACAAAGAATTACCTCCCAAATGTTTCTAAACCAGATGTGTCTTCCAATGAGACTTTTCACGTTTTCAAGAAACAGGTAATTTCCATACTGAATAAACTCTACCTTAGCTCACAGAAACAGATGGGAAGTCTTAAAATGAACTTTGAAAATCGAGTATAATCTTGAAAATCAAATCGTATGAGAAATAAAAATAAAAAAGTAGCAAGAACAACTCAATTATGATTATGGCAGGAAAACTCTAAATAAGTAAAATTGAGTGCGGTCATAAAATTAAAAAAAACTATTATGATTATAGACAATATCAGAAATGAAGACAGTTTTACGATAAGAGGTGTATTAATAGAAATGTCACATAAATAGATCAGAAGAGGAAAAGATAAATTATCTCAAAAGATAATAGGTAATTAGTAAAACCCAACATCAATACATCAATTTCAAAGTAACGACAACAACACAGCAAATAAGAAATATAATTTTTAACACATTTCAAAACATCTATCAAAGTATTTAAAATACCTATCAAAGGCTGACTTTGCTATTGCTTAAGAGAATACTGATGTGGGTCTCAAAGTATGGTTTCCAGACCAGCAGCGTTAACATCACCCAGGAACATGTTAGAAACAAAAATTCTTGGGGCACCTCAGTGGCCCAGTCAGTTAAGCATCTGACTTCAGCTCAGGTCATGATCCCACCATTTGTGAGCTCAAGCCTCTCATCGGGCTTTGTGATGACATTTCCGAGCCTGGAGCCTGCTTCGAATTCTGTGTCTCCCTCTCTCTCTGCTCCTCCCCCACCCCCACTCTCTCTCTCTCTCTCTCAAAATTAAATAAACGTTAAAATGTGTTTTTTTTTTAAATCAAAAATTCTCAGTTCTGTCTCCAGTCCTACTGAATCAGAAGTTCGAGGGGCGGGGGCTTTCTAATCTGAAGCCAACAATGAAAACGCCAAGAATTTTGTGAGCCAGTTATTGAATACAGCCATGACTAAACATAAAATTGGTAAATATATTACAGTTAAAGTATATTAAAACAAACACAGCAAGTACTTGAAGAGTATCGTGGCCTCAATATTTTGCTGCATGTTACTATGAGCTACATTCTTGAGGCTGGGTTGCTATCGTATCACGATGGTGGAAATACTATATACTGATGTGCCTGTGCATCCTCTCAGTTCCACGATCAGTGACTCCACATCGGTAGCCTGAAACTGATCATGATTAGAGCATGTACAGCAGGTAAATACTAAAATTCAGGATTTGATTTGTTGTTTTATTGTTTGTCCGGATCAAGGGCTGGCAGACTTTCCCTATGAAGGGCCAAACAGTAAATACTGTAGTCCTAGAAGGTCATATGGTCACTATTGTATCTGCCATTGCACTATGAAAACTGCCATAAGTAATATGTAAACAAATGGGTGTGGCTGTGTTCCAATAAAACTTTATTTAGAAAAATAAGATTGGGTTGGATTTTGCCTCTTTGCCATAGTTTGCTGACGCCTGACCTAGACAGACTTTAAAACGTGAGGGATAGGAGGGGGGCCTGGGTGGCTCAGTTGGTTGAGCGTCCGACTTTGGCTCAGGTCATGATCTCACGGTTCCTGAGTTTGAGCCCCACGTCCAGCTCTGTGCTGACAACTCAGAGCCTGGAGCCTGCTTCAGATTCTGTGTCTCCCTCTCTCTGCTCCTTCCCCGCTCATGCTCTGTCTCTTTCTGTCTCTCAAAAAATGAATAAACATTAAAAAAAATTATTAAAAAAAAAGTGAGGGAAAGGAGTCAAGAACTCATTAAAAAAAAAAAAAGTAAACTGATGGTTATGGGGGGGGAGGGGGGTGCAGGGAATGGAGGGAAGAGACTGATGTTGTTTAAAGGTACAAACTTGCAATTAGTAATAAATAGTCCATAAAGACTAATACACAGTATAATGAATATAGACAACAATATGGTAGTATAATTATGAAATGTGATGAACATTATTACAATGGCAATTATATTACAATATATAAATATCAAATATAAATGTATCAAAATAACACATTGCACACCTAAATTTACATAATGTTATATGTCAAATTTACTCAATAAAAAAAGTGATGGAGAAAATGTTAATAACGCAGATTAACTTTAATGCCACAAAGTAGTCATTATACTGTGAAAACCACAAAAAATTTTGAGAAAAATTCTTCCAGAAGTAGAAAACTTCTCTGATTCAGCAAGTCCCTCATTTTTTTTGGGGGGGGGGGGCAACCAAGTGAAATTTCAAAGTATGTCTTCATTTATACTTTCACCTTTCCCATTAATATATGTAAAAAAAAAATGCCAACCAACATTTACATCAGTTGCAACCATAGGTTAACTAAAGATACAAGAGTTTTACAAAAGTCAACGAAAACATTCTGTAAAAATCAACTGTAGAATTTGCAAGGAAGAATTTTCAGAACCACTGTTTTAGACAATGCAGAAGAACAGAGAGATACAGCTATTGGTAAGAAAAGTATTTCTTTTCATATATATATATGTATATATATATACACATACATATATATGTGTGTGTGTATATATATATATATATATATACATATATATATATATACACTTGCAGATGCTTATATTGTCTACATAGAAAATCCAACACAGTCAACTGAAAACTGTGAGGACTAATTAGAAAGTTCAAGAAAGTGGTTAGATTCAAAATAAATAATGACAAAAGCAATAGGTTCTCCTTCTCTCATAAAAAGCCAGGTAGAAAAATACGATGGGAAAAATATTTACAAAATCAAAAACCGATATAAAATACTTACACACAGGCATCAAGAAATTACATTAAAAAGTTTACCAAGTTAGGGGTGCCTGGGTGGCTCAGCCAGTTGAGCATCTGACTTCGGCTCAGGTCCTGATCTCACCATTCATGAGTTCGAGCCCCACGTCGGGCTCTGTGCTGACAGAGCAGCCTGGAGCCTGCTTCGGATTTTGTGTCCTGCTCGCTCTCTGCCCCTCCCCCACTCATGCTCTGTCTCTCTCTCTCAAGAATAAATAAAACATTAAAAAAATTTTTTTTAAAGTTTACCAAGTCATGAAAGGGGGCTTCTTTAGTATTTGAGGTACAATTCTTTCCAAAGTTTACCCCCCTTTGAATCAATATATCAACAGAATTCTTGGGAAACTTGACACTGACTTTTACAAGCTCTCTAAAAGGTTAGAAGAGCAAAACGTTGAGAGATTAATGAGAATGAGGGAAGGGTATAAAATACTCTGCTGTATTTCTAGATGTACTGAAAACTAATTTAAACAGCATAAAAACTGGGGAAGAAGGACCTAAATGTGAAATTAAATGGGGATTCTAACAGGAAGTTAGCACTCTTTGCTTACTCAATTAGCAAAGAATGATTTTAAGTTTATATAGTGGGAATAATACCTCTTTGAAGGAAAAGTAAACTATGCAGAATTCTAGGAAGTAAAAAAGAAACAGTCCCGACCACACACCTCATCTCCCACCCCACCAACTGCCACTAACACTCCCATCCTCGGGGGGTGGTCACTGAGAAATGCTCAAAACCAGATGCAATCCGCCTATTATATGCATACATAATAATTGTATGTCCATGGTATATATTTCTTTACATACATGGATTCATAGTGTATATAGTGTGTATATATATATGTATATATATATGTACATATATACATATATATAAATTCTGTCACTTTCTTTTTTAAATTAATGATAAACAGTGGATGTTTGTCCATACTGATACAGATTTGCCTTATTTATTCATTCATTCATTCATTCATTCATTCTCCCTTTGATGAATATTTAGGCAGTTTCTAGAGCATTGCTACTGCCTTCTATGGTGCAACCAACGATGTATATTTTAAAGAACAATTGGGGCGCCTGGGTGGCGCAGTCGGTTAGGCGTCCGACTTCAGCCAGGTCACGATCTCGCGGTCCGGGAGTTCGAGCCCCGCGTCAGGCTCTGGGCTGATGGCTCGGAGCCTGGAGCCTGTTTCCGATTCTGTGTCTCCCTCTCTCTCTCTGCCCCTCCCCCCGTTCATGCTCTGTCTCTCTCTGTCCCAAAAATAAATAAACGTTGAAAAAAAAATAAAAAAAAAATAAAGAACAATTATGTAGCATAGCTTCAGAGTACATTCCTAGAGGTGAAATCACTGCGCCAAATTATATACACATTTAAAATGCTCATATTATCTAATAGCATCACAGAAGCTATCCCAATTTATATATACACACACACACACACACACACACACACACACACACACACACATATCCCAATAAATAGAAATTTATGCCAATTTATATTTCTACCACCAGTGTATGAAAATTCCTTTCCTCCAAGAAAGGGATCAACAATATATTTTGTCATTGCTACTCTGCTGATCAGTAAGAATTGATCTTGTATGATTATTTTAATTTTTAATTCTTTAAAGTTAGGTTGAGTATCTTATGTTTATTAACTACTTTTTCTGTGAATTTACAGATATTTCTAATTTTCTCCTTGATTTTTATTGATTTATAGCTTCTTTATGTTAAGGAAATTAGCTTCTTACACATATGTATTATAAATATGTTTCTTTGTGCCTTTATTATGGTGGATATTATTATCATATTCCAAGTCTTAATTTTTGATAATAAAATATAATTTTTCAGAGGGCTTCCCCAAAGATGATGTTTTACAAATTACTCAAGATTTTGTCCATTGTTTTTATAATTTCCATCTTATATAAAACTCTTTAATTTAGTTTTAATTTGTTTACACGTAAAGTGCTTGTTAGGTAGAGATTCAAATTTTCCCTGTCCAACATTTGTTCAATATTCTGGGAACTGGTAAAAGGTTTAATGATGACCAAAACATACTATACAGATTCTTGCTTCAATATATTTATAGGCTAGTTGGGAAAGACTTCCACTAATCAGATATCCCCATTAAAATTGGGATCCAGGCTAGAAATGAAAGGTATATAGTGCTAAGTAAAAACTTAAGGGTCAAGGAAGTCTTCCCGAAAGAGACAGGTGAGCAAAAGCAATAAAGAATGAGCCACAGTTGGAAGTTTGTTTCTTTTGGTCACCTTCCCCCCAAATCTCTCATCCCTTTCCTCTAGCAACCTTAAATCTGATCTCTGTTTCCCTGAGTTTGTTTTTTTAAGGTTCCATATATAGATGAGATCATACAGTACTGTGTCTTTCTCTATTTGGCTTATTTCACTTAACAAAATACTCTCAAATTCCATCCATGTTGTAGTCAATGGCAGGATTTCTTCCTTCTTTATGGCTGAATAGTATTCCTTTGTATGTCTATACCACATGTTCCTTATTCATTCATCAACAGACACTTACATTGCTACCATATCTTGGCTACTGTAAGTAATGCTGCAATAAACAAGAGGGTGCAGATGTCTCTCTGAGATAGTGAACTCATTACTTCAGATATATACCCAAAAGTGGAGTTGCTGGATCAAATAGTAGTTTTATTTTTAATTTTGTGAGGAACCACCATATTGTTTTCCAGAGTGGCTGCACCAATCTACATTCCCACGAATAGAGCACAACAGTCACCTTTTCTCTATGCCCTTGCCAACACTTATTATTTCTTCCATTTTTGATATCAGCCATTCTGACAGGTGTGAGATGATATCTCATTGTGATTTTGATTCGTATTTCCCTAATGACTTGTGTACCTTTTCATGTACCTGTTGGCGATTTGAATACCTTCTTTGGGAAAATATCTATTCAGCTCATCTGCCATTCATTCATTCATTCAGTTAGCTAGTTAGTTAGTTAGCTAGCCAGCTATGGAGTTATGTGAGTTACTTATATATTTTGGATAGTAACCCCTTATCAGATATGTGGTCTGCAAATGTTTTCTTCCTTTCTGTAGGTTGCCTTTTTATTTTGTTGATCCTTTCTTTCGCACACAAAAGCTTCTTGGTTTGACATTGTACCACTCGTTTAGTTTTCATTTTGTTGCTTGTGTTTTAGGTATCATAACCAAAAACCCAGTGCCAAGACCAGTATCAGTAAGTTTTTCCCTATGTTTTCTTCTAGAAGTTTTATGATGCCCAATCAATCGTGAAGTCTTTAATGCATTTCACATTAACTTTTGTGAGTGGCGTAAGATAGGGGTCTAGTTTCATTCTTGTGCATATAAATATCCAATTTTCCCAGCAGCATTTGTTGAAGAGACTGTCTTTTTTCCATTAAGTAGTTTTGGCTCCCTTGCCAAATACTAGTTGACCATATATACATGGGTTTATTTCTGGGCTCTTGATTCTGTGCCATCAGTCTAAGTGTCTGTTTTATGTCACTACCATACTGTTTTATAAGATAAATCAGTTCTGATGTAATGTACAACATGATGACTATAGTTAACAACACTGTACTGTATCTTTGAAAGCGGCCAAGAGAATAGATCTTAGAAGTTCTTATCACAAAGAAAAAAAATTGTAACTATGTAAGGTGGTAGCTGTTAACAGAACTCATTGTGCGGATAGTTTCACAATAGATACCTATATTGAATCATTATGTCGTACATCTTATACATGTTGTCTGTCAAGTATATCTCAATAAAACTGGGGTAAGTTAATAAGTTAATGGAAAGTCCTAAAAAAATAATGAGCTATAGGTAAAGAGTTATATTTGGGTGGGGTCAGGGAGCCTTCCAGGCAGAAAGTATGAGTGAGGCTTTTAGGGGAAATTATAGCATATCTATAGAACGGCGAGACAAACAGAAAGATAGGGTGAAGGATCTAAGGAAACAAAGAACGTTACTGAAAATGTCAGCAAGGACCAGACTGCGAAGGATCTTGAAGGTTACGGCAACAACGCCAACTTTTATCACAAAGCAGGAAGGGGCTTAAGGGTTTTAAGCTGGAGGGTGACGTAACCAGCTTTGTATTTTGCCAAGATTATTCTCACAACAGAAAGAACGAATACAAGATGCTTAGTTATTAGGCTGTGATATTAGCCCTATGACATAAATGTATGTATAATAATTTTTATTACTAAAGAAGAGCTAGAAACCAACTTAGGGGGGTGGCTCCATGAATGAGGATATATTCATCCCATGGTCATTGAGAAAATGTTTAAAAGAATATGTAAAGATATGGGAAATCTTTATATTAAATTCAGGAAACCAAACTTATATACCCTATGACTATTTTATATCTATGACTGTAATAGTATACATCAACATATTACTCTGGGCTTACCCTGAGTAGGGAAGTTATAAACATTTTTATTCTCATTTCTTTTTTTGTTAATTTTAAGAACTCTCAATTTTAATGTATTATTTATATAGTAAATTTTTGCATAAAGATTATTATATGCCATAATTATGCCTTCATCACCAAAGGAAATACATTCTAAAGAAGTTCTTTATTGAAATAAATGTTTTCAGAAGCAGACATCGAAAGGTATAAAACATATTTCCCAGAGAATAACCAAGTGCTTCTCTCTGCCTTCTAAATGCAAAAGAACACAAAACAAAAACACAGTCCTATGTGCACACACACACACACACACACACACACAAATGCACACACACACATATCTGTGTAGTAACTCGGGTGGAAACTTCCTCTCTCTCTCTCTTTCCCCACCTCCAGGCAAAGTGGCTGATATTCTCACTCACATTTGCCCAACCAGCACATCCTAGTGCCTCCCTACCATGCCTCCACACGGTGACAGAGAAGAGGGGACCTACCTCTGCCAGAAGGCAGCCACCCTCCTGTCCACCGGTCAGATCACTTCACGCCAAAGGGCTGAACCTTCATCTCAATCAATTTTATTATTGCCCACCCGAACCATAAAAACTACCATTTATTAAGTGTCCATTAAAAGCCAAGCACTTTACATGAATTATTTTGTATCTTCATAATAATCATGCAAGCATGTTGCATCGTTTGCTGTAGGCGAAGCTGCTACAGCGAGAAAACACTAAAACAAGTAAGTAACTTTCAGAACAATGCTTATTCTTTCTCTCACAAAACAGTCCAGTTAGTGCTTCAGTTCCTCGGGCAGCATTGCTCTCAGCAGCCATTAGGGGACCAGGCTCCTGCCCTCGTGTCCTCCAAATCCTATATTGAATTGTTCTTGGAAGTGTCTTAAAGGCTGCCCCACCGTGTCCAGGTTGCAACCAGCAGAATGAAGAGTGTGGATGAGGTAGGACGAGACCAAAACTAGCACACAGCCTCTGTCCCTGTTCTATGGGTAAGTCTAACCACAGGGAAGCTCCTCCCTGCAAGGCAGGCTGGGTAATGTAGTCTATCTGTGAGCCCAGGAAAAAGGGGGAGACAGAGGTGTGTGGAAAGCTAACTGCCCCTGCCCAAGGTATTATGCTTGCCCTTTTAAGGATGAGGAAGGTACATCTCAGAGAAGTTTGGTAACTTTTCCAAAGTCACACAGGAGCAAGTAGCCAGCCCCAAATTCCCTCACTCGCCTGTCTGGCTCCAAATCCTTGTTCACGGTGCCACTGTATGTCCCATGTGCTAACGTTCCTGCCTTCACAATTGTCTCTTAGCTCTTGAGAAACTGTCATCAAAAGTAAAAAAACAGAATCGGTGAGTTGGCCCACCTCCCTTGGACTCTCTATGCAATGGGTTGGCACACTATGGCCTGCCAACCCGATTGGACCCTCTACCTATTCTGTAAGCAGAGTTTTATTGGAGCTCAGGCAAGCTCCCTCTTTCACAATATTGTCTGTGGCTCCTTTTACGCTGTGATGGCAGAGCTGAGAACTTGAGACAGGACCACAAAGCCAAAAATATCTGTCACTGGGCCCTTGGCAGAAAAAAGTTTGCTGACCCCTGATTCAGACCATCTTTGTATATCAAAAAGGCTTTCCCCCCACGGAGAATTGACTAACCAATACGCTGGAAGTTTTGAAGATGAATAGAAAATCCTAAGATCTCCACCCGCTCGACAAAGAGACTGAATTGCAGCTTCCCAAATAAAGTCAGAACTCCACAGTGAAGCCCTTTAAGAAATAAATGTTAAAATCGGCATTTCAAACAGGACCAAAGAGAAGCAGTATCAGTGCCATGCTGAAAGGCAACAGAGTAACTGTAAGAATAACAGAAACACATTCTGGAGCTGTTCCCTTTATACAGTGTTGATAAAATTTGTTAATACCATATGTTAGTCGTATGGAGGGAGGCATGGTCTGACTATGAATTTTGGAATTTTACCAGCAAACTTGTAAGATCTGAAGTCGCAGATTTGCTGAACTGCTCATCTCCGTGCAGGCGGTGGCTGGAGGTTAAAGGAGAAGAATACGAGGGAGGAAGGGAAGCTGTTTCGTGCGCATCTTGAGCTGAGTGAGGCTGGACAGGACATCTTCTTGTCAATCTCCATCAGTTCTGCATGTCACCGTTTAAATGGAGGAAAACGTGGCCGCTTCGTTTGCAGGTATCTTTTGGTTAAACTGCATTGTAACGGAGCGATCTGGTTGGCTGTGAAGCTATCCAGCTGTGAGATTAACAGGGCCGCCTCCACTAACTGGGACTCGGCAGGTACATCCTCATTCAGTAAATCAACAGACGCGTGAGAGGAAGAGAAGCAGTGGGAAGGTATCCCTGGGGACCTCATTTTGTGCCCGCTTTTAGCACACGATACCAAATGGGCTCATTCTGTTTAAGTCCTTCTGCTGTGGCTTTTACACAGCTTGTCCTTCGTTCTTCTGGCAACCTGGAGAATGAACCTGTCTTCACGGCCTTCGGTTCTCACCCCAAATCGAACTCCACTTGAATGTGGGCTATAACAAGGGAAACGGTACTTTCAAGGTGCAGAAGGCTTGGGTAGCCAGAGTCCTGTCTCTCGTGACTCATGGCTTCTGAGTTTTAGGGCACTTATTTCCCACTGATTCCCCCAGGGCACTGATTCCCCCAGAATCAGAGAACATTTATTTCCCCAGAATCAGAGAATCAGAGAACAGAATCAAAAGTCATAAGGAGATGAATTACTTCCCCCTCGAGTCAAAAAGGATCCACTGCACTTGCTAAATTTCCAAGTGCCCATTCTTCCGGCAAAGCGGTTTTCTTCAGCGTGTTGTACCAGTCCCTGGTGTTGACGGTGCCTGCTCCAAGCTAAGAGAAGTGATCCGAAGAGTCCCAGTGAACTTCTTCCTCCGATCCTTGTCGCAAATGTATTGCTTTAATGGAAGGATATATACTTCTAAACAATGACCCCGTTTTATCCTCTCTTGCTTGCGCGGCATCAATTTTTGTCCTTGGTTTCCTTTTCTCCCTTTCGCCCCCCTGCTTTGTTGGAAAACTCTAGGGCCCGAGTTATTGTAGCATAACTCATGCCTAGATGCTGTGGGGGTACTTGGCCTTCAGGTTTGCGCCTAACTATGCTGAAGGCATGAGTTATTACACAATAATTCATGTCATGTCATGTCTTATTGCTTAATTAACTTTCCTTTCAGACTCACACATTTTGCAGCAGCAAATGTGGCGCCCTCATATGACTTAAAAGCATTCCTTCATTTTATACCAGTGGGTCAGGAATACTGTGAAACCATTTATTAAAGGTGAGTTGAATCTCAGAGCCGGAATAAAACCCATCATCTTTTATGTAAATAAAGTGTCAAAACTGCCCTCTAGATTAGAGGAAACAGAAAGAGTCATGACTGCTAGTCTTTTGTATCACAGTGGAGGGGAAAAAAAAAAAAAAGGAGATACTCTTTGGCATTTGTACTGATAAAGGAATAGTAGAGGAGATCCTTTCTACCCCCCCCGGCCCCCCCCCCCCCAGTCCAATCACATAACTGTTCCAATTTCAAAACATCGGCTATCCCATTGGCTTTTGTTGTTGTTGTTGTTAGCTGGTTTTAGGTCTGCAGGTGTGATCTCGAGGGATAAAACATCTGTGGTTTGCCTTCAAAAACGAACGGGAATATACGCAAACCTGGCAGATGATATCAGCTGCCGCTAAGCAACAACCATCACGGCATTTATTCTAAAGCCTCACGAATTCACAAATGGGGAATCTGTGGTTCAGGGAAGGATACGTTTGCCCAGCTGCGCGTCGATGTTTCTGTTCTGTCCGTGGGCCAGCCGCGAACTGTGCGTTCACTTTGAACTTCTCAAGCTTAGCTCCCTCTCCGCTTATCAGATAAATATCAGTCCCTTGCAACAAAGACAAGTACAAGCTGCTTCTTCAGCTCTGTGCGAAGTGGAGACGTGATAACGATGACGGTGGATAAGGCAGGTTTGTCTCACTTATTGGCGACCAGTAGAAAAAAGTTGAGGGCTGAGGTGAGCCAGCTGGTCTGTTATAATGAGGTCATGGCAGCCTCCAGGGTCCTTCCTTTATAATCTGTGCGGAATGTTGTGAATGAGGAACAAAGTTCCCATTAGTCACTAGGATGGCCTTCAACGTTCAGGGGAGAAAAACATCAAGATTTATTCATCACAGCACATCGTTCCTGGCCAGATTCCTTTAGTGGAAAGGACGCGGGATTTGGCATCAGGCCGACTTTGAACCCTAAAACAGCCACGTGCTGGCTAGATGACTTCAGGCGAATTCTTCAATGTAACTAAACTTCAGTTTTCTTCAACTATGATACAGGACAAATAATTATCATCTTAGGGGGTAAAGGCGACAATTAAATGAGATATGTGTGAAGTACACAGCCAGATATTATGTCTAGGTCTCCAGTAAAGGAACATAAACAATGGCTCCTTAGATACTTCATTTATGGGCTTCTGTAGGAAAAGCGGCCCGTGACTTTGGAATGGCCTTGCTCCATGAACAAAAACTATACGAGTCAGGCAGAGAGTGCTGGAGAAAAGGAGGTTCCATTTTATCACATTTCCCAACAAGCTAATACAGTGCTAAGTTGAGGATATCAGAAAGCAGGCTAGTGGGGGAGACTGCTTTCTTAGGTTTGGGTCCCAAGGAAAGGTGTAGGCCTCACCCTGGAGAAGAGGCCAAGGAGTATCGTTATCCAGAATAGGTGTTCTGTGGAGGAAGCAAAGGCCTCATTTCTCAAACAAATCAGAAGGAAGTCCCCTTCCTCCAAAACACTCCTTTCTGAAAGTAATAAATTAGATTAACCACCTAGGGGCCATTCGTACTTTGGTATGAATTCTTACGCTCAAGTGGTGTTCTCCCAATGTCGCTCTGAAAGAAGAACTAAAAAAAAAAAATTTTTTTTTTAATGTTTATTTATTTTTGAGAGACAGAGTGAGACGGAGCATGAGAGGGGGAGGGCCAGAGAGAGAGGGGGACGCGGAACCCGCAGCAGGCTCCAGGCTCCAAGCTGTCAGCACAGAGCCCGACGCGGGGCTCAGACTCACGAGCTGTGAGATCATGACCTGAGCCGAAGTCGGACGCCCAACCGACTGAGCCACCCAGGCGCCCCGAGGGAAGAATTTTGGTAGGAGCCACTGAAGGACAGGAATAATTTTGCAATCCAACTATTCATTTTTAAGCTCTATTGCTTAGTTCCTGCTCAAAAAAGGGAATTGCATTGTGGGGGCTTAGGGGCAGATGCATTCTGTTTATGGATTTATCCACAGTGAATATGGAGATTGAAGTCAAGCCCAGAAAACAGCTGTCACTGAGGAGGTGGCCAAGAAGGAGAGAACTCCAAGACCTCTCCAACCCTGGTAGCTGAATCAAAACAGGGGAGCAGTTCAGCTGGAATACGGGATAGGATACAGGAGAGGGTTCTAAGGGGCTCAAACTTCAGGAGATGTGTGCCAGAGACAAATGGGGGCCCAGGGTTTGGATTTTACTTACTTACTGAGCTTGGGTTTTTCTGCAGTCACAGCAATGCTACCGGTGCTAACTGACCATCTGGGATCCTGCAAGGGGAAGATTATCCTGTGTAGAGCAGTTTAACAGAGGCCTGTCAGAAGAACTTGGGTCAGGTAGGAAAGAGAGGAACTAAGACGCCGAAAAGCTACGACGGGCAGCGTGAAAGCGGTAGAAACCGCCAACTAATTCAGTCTTTCGAAAAATAACCTCCACGAATCTTTGCATTTCGGATCGTAACCTGGGGGGCCTAGGATAGAAGTCAGCGTTTAAATAGTAGGCTGGATTTTGCCGTAGCCTTACTTAGTGGCTCCCAAATATAAAACGTTCCCCCAAAAGTATGGCAGTCTGTGGCCCACTGGGACCCTTCGGCCTGGAATAAGCAATCTTCAGCAAGAAGACAACGTTGGGTGTCGACCGGAGGAGGATGCCTGACTAACCGAGGGGTCCCAGCCAAGGCAGGTCTGCCTATGAGAACCGTGGGCACTTGGCTGACCCCTGCCAACCCTCAGCTTTGCCCACTGCTCAGAAATCGTTACAGGCATCCGCAAGAGCCGCCGTCTCTGTGGGCATGAGGAAACATGAGTGTGCATGAGAGATGGCGTCCTCCTGTATGTGTGATCACAGACTGGCCCTCCCCTGCAGAGGAACGCCCTGCGCTTTGCCACATCTGTCTGACCGAAGGCCTTACCAGAGAGGCAGGAGGGCCACTCAACGTGCTGCCATTGCACAGGAGTGTTGGAGCGAGGCCCACCTTCTCGTGATGTCCTAGCGGTGGCCTCCAGACCACAGCAGGTGCTGCATCTGAAGCCAAGCTCCCCACCTCATTTCCCCCTGCCCCTTCCCCCCCCCCACCTCAGCCGCACACAGATGCCTCCGGTCGTCTCGCTGGGAAGGCAGGGGTGCTCCCCACCTACTTCTTGAAGGGGCATCAGCTGAGCCCCTTCTCCTCGGGCCCCACCCACATTCCACAGCCGCGCTCCAACGCTGCTAGCTCAGACCCTTCCAACCCTCTCCTGGCAGGGAGTCCAGGCCAAGCTTCTGACCACAGCTGTTCCACCTAGAGTAGAGCTGGCAGGGCGGGGAATGACCCAGAACAGCTGCATGATTCAGGACAGGCTGGAGGGAGGAGACAAAGGTGTGTAGAGTCGCAGGTTTTGATGGAGATGCAAAGCATTTGTGCACACATGTGCCTCTGTGTATGCAGGTACGGATGAGCGAGGGGGGGGGCGTGGTCCCGCGAGGGCAGGTGTGCGCGTATCTGACGGAGTAGGGTACGCGTGTGGGAGGCGGCTGAAAGTGTATGTAGTTGGTATTGGGCAGAGGGTAAAGCATGTACCTTACTAGAGCTGACTTTTGAAAATGTGGCAAGCCAAATTAAATTTAGGTGTGTCAAGATGATCTTCCAGATATATTCGGAGCACCACACATCTACACTAGTCTCATTGTTTATAGGCTTTAGGCATGCGGAGCAGGCTGTTTAAAGAACATCTAAGCCTCTTCTCCACATAAATCAGTGCTTTTTAGTTTGGCCAAAGTCTTCAAGTGTTTCTCAGAGGTTCCTGAGCCCTCTTTGAAGCCCTCTGCCCAGGGCTTGAAGATCAAGGTTATTCAGAATCTCTGCTCTGTCACACCCCAGAGGCTCAGGTGCCTGATGGCATCGGCCATGTGGCTGTATGAAGCCAAGTGTGCAAAACAGCCAACTGATATCCATGAGGGGCTTCATCCCCTACTAGGATTTGGCTCTGATCACCTCGTTTGCTGCCTCTGCCTCCTCACCACTGCACAGAAAACTGGTGATCCCCCGGCCTAATGGGAGCCCTGCATTTCAGCATGATGCTAATTTCTGGGGGACGCAGGCTGATTTCTGGGGGGAAACCCACACTCGATCTTTCGGAGTCCCCGTCCCCACTTGTTGATTGTGTTTTACACCCAAGAGCATGCTTTTAGTTTGCCCTCCAGATCCTGACAAGCACAGCCTCCCCAATCAGTCATCATTTGTGAGTCCGGTATCTTGTGGTTTGCTCTGGCGTATATTTTCTTACTCTAGCGCAACGGGAGCATTTTTCACCGATCGCAAAAATGCAAAAACAAAGCCCAAACCAAAGCCCTGAGAAACATGGGCCTCTTTCTCCAAGTAGTTAGTTGATATCAACTGAACTAGTATTTAAGGTCATTTACGTCGCCTCTCATAGTCTGACTCCACGTTATGTGCCATCTCAGTCGACCTGAGCCGTCCAATATTTGCTACGTTCCAGGCGCCCTGCTGGGCTTGTGGCGGCAATGTGATAAGGTGTAGGCCCACTTTACAGTTTCTTACCATCTCTCAGCGTAATAGGGCAGAACCAGGTAAGGAAATGCATGCTTCAGGTGGCACGGAGGGGATCAATCCCTACTGGGGGCACCTGGGTGGCTCAGTCAGTTAAGTGACTGACTCTTGATTTCCCCTCAGGTCATAACCTCACAGTTCCTGAGACTGAAACCCCGCATCGAGCTCTCTCCACTGACAGTGCGAACTGCTTGGGATTCTCTCTCTCTGCCCCTCCCCTACTTGCCTATGTGGGCACTCTCTCTCTCTCTCTCAAAATAAATGAACGTTTTAAATTCCCATTAAAGGAATGGGTAGGAAATTATGGAGAACGTGACATGTGAGGCTGAGCTAAAGAATGAATAGAAGTCCTTTCGATCAAAATTAAAGAAAGGACATTGCAGCGGAAGGTATGACGTAACACCATGGAGATGGGATAACATAACACAACAGGACAAGACCTGTTGATTAATGCCCGTTTTATTGAAGTACCAGTTGAGACTGCAAAGGTAGACAGGGTTGGATTTTTAAAAGACCTTAGAGACCAGTCTGGGGAGATTTGTCTTGACCTGGGGAGACACTGATGTTAACAATATTAAGAGGGATGTAGGAGAGAGACAAGAATTGTATCACAGGTACCAATTAAGGTGAGTCACATGAAGTTGTGATATGCACTGAGATCCTTTATGACTGTGGTTATCAACTAGAGGCAACTTACAGCTGAAAAACAAGGATGCTAGACATCCTTGCCAAGGGCTTGTTAACAAGGGGCCTTCCAGGAGAATCCGTAAAGCAACCCCATGAAGCGCATACAGAGGAGAAGAGTCATCTTTTGGAAAAAGTTGAGTCTCTGAGCCAGTATTTACCTTCTTCATCTTTCCTCCAAGTGGTGTGGAGGCATTTTAGCGTCTCCCCTTGTCCAAGCAAACCAGGTGCCCCCTACAGAATCACTCAAGGAATCTGAAAGCACTATGAGGAAGGGGACACTGTTAGGAATCTTTGCTGTGCCTAGATGATGACCGAACTCCCTGGATGTCAGATCCTAGCACAGAGGAAGGTGGTGAGTCAGAAGATATAAAAGTTATTCCTCACCCTTTGCTAGTTTCACACAGATTGAGGCCTATGTAGCAGGGATCCCAAGTTTCCTGCAGACCTAGCCAAGGTCATCACAAGAAGTGGAGGCTGGCAACTAGCTGGTCACACTGATAAATGATTGGCTAGTGTGAGAACACAGAGAGCCACCCACCAAGAGTGAAAGGAAGAAACTACACTGGCCCTCTGAGATTCCGAGTGAGCATCCCAGACCACCTACATCATCAAACGCTATATAACTGGTTCCCAGTACCCAGAGGTTAGACCAGGTAAGGTATCGGCTGACTGAGAGGCAAGGATGGCCAGCTTGCCACCTGCAATATGCCAGTCACAGGAGTCGATTCCCATTATTTCACTTTATCCCATGCCCCCATAGGTGGCATAGCTGCCTGAGACGTGAAGGAAAGAGGTAACATTTCACTACTCTGCATTCAGCTTTCAGTAGAGCTGACAATGTCTAACCTACCGACAAGGTGCTTTGAATCAAAGTGACTGAGATTTTGACAATCAGAATTGTAAAGATCAGTAAACTAAGCTGATGATTCTTAGGAGAGGCAGATATGGATACAGTTTTCTGCTATTCATGGGGATCAGGGCTCACTTAGTACAAAAGGCAGCAATTTAGAGGGAAATGCATCTAGTTTCAGTATTGGGAAGTTGGGGCATCCCAATAAAAAGTTAAAGTTGTAAGTGACAAGGATCTCAACTAGGAGACTAGTAATGGGAAAAGGCAAGGGCTATAAATATTACTTCTTAGCTATAACCAGATGACTTGACATCATTAAATATAAAGAAAAGAGATGAAGAGATTCTAACCCAGTGATTCTTAATCTTTCTGTGTCTACTTTGGGGGAAAGGGGTCAAGAAACCTTTTGAAAAACCGATAATAATCTATGGCTCACAGTCCCAGGGAAATGCACATATTCACTCATAGCCAAAATGTTACATACAACTGCAGGGAAATTCATGAATCCCCTGATGTCAACCCATGGACCCCTTAGGAAAATGTATTCCTAGCCTGGGCAATCTGATGGATGCTGACAACATTAAACAAAGCAGGATGACAAGAAAGTAAGCCATTTGTAGAAACCCTAAATCTCTTCCACCACCCCCAAAATTCTCTTCTAACTTCCAGACTAATCGATTCAAATCTTCACTCAGCATCTTCACTCAAATATCCCCAGGATTCTGAAGCTCATGATGTCCAAAACTGAATAACCATCTTTCCCCCAATCTGGTTCTTCTGCTCATATTATTTGATTAAAATATCATCCCCGCACCACTTGCGCAACCTATATTCTTCAATAGTGTCCTTGACCGTTCTTACGTTCTTCTCATAAAACCAATAGAGCACAAATTTTTCTGTTTTTCTTCACTTCACTTCTCTCCATTTCCACCATCATTTACTATGAGTATAACTTAGCTTAATGTGTTCATCAGCTTCCTGTCTGGTCTCTTCCAATTTCTTCAAAAGCAGCTAAAGCAATATTTTAAAACTATACTCTAATCATGTCATTTTAATGCTCAAGTCAATCAATGGCCATTGATCCTTAAGATACAGTCCATACTCGTCTGCTTGGGCACATGGCAGTGCGCGATCTGGCCTTTGTTTTCTCTCCGTCCTCTGTCTCCTTTTCTTCCACACACATCAGTCACATGGCACCAACTCATCTTTCCTCAAGACACCACACTTTCATTTATCTCTAGAATTTTTTCCTTCCTTTGCCTAGCCACGTAACCATACTTCTAACTTTAAGTTAGAAGTACGTTAGGTCTCAAATTAGAGATCACCCCCTCAAGAAGCCTTTTTCTGACCTTCCCCCCAAGTCTGGATGAGATGCCCCTCCTCTGTTCTTTCATGGCACCCTGACCTTACACAGTACCATAACAACCTTCTATTATTGCCTGTTTACCCATCGATATCTATTTGGAAAGTGTTCGTTTCTTGAGAGCAAGGGTAGGCTCATTATCATGTCCATAAGACATATTACAGTTGTGGAAGAGAGTAGGTACTCAGTGAGTATTTGGTGAACGAATAGTCAGACAAGCGAGTCGTGGGTGGAAAATAGAAAGTAGGAGTGTAGTATGAAGAAGAAATAAAAGCAGGGGAAACTTATTTTTCTCATTTTCTTTATCCTGGCAAACACTGGCATCCTCATTACTGCCGCCACACCTTTGTTCTTACCACTTCTTCCACTTGGAATGGCTCCTTCCTCCTGCCCCTCCCAACCCCCCACATTCCTCTAAGAAGACTTGCCTAACTCTCAACCGCCCACATTGGTTTCTGAGTTCTCTAAACTCCATTGCAACTTACTACTCATAAAGTACATTTTAATACGTGATTACACACTGTCTTGTAATTTCCTTAATTGTTTCATGTGAATCAGTTCTGTCTCCACATTAACAAGATTTATTTCACTTCTAAGATAAAAGGTACTTCCCCCCCCCCCCCAAAACTACCACAGACCTGGATACTGAGTGATTTACTGAGAAACACTGATGCTTAATAATCCACACTGATGAACTAGTATCATTATTAATGATCACCAGTTCCTTTCTATATAGCAACAAGACTTATGAAATTTTCCTAGTTATTCCGCTTCCAATCCAGGAGTCAATCAGGGAGACTGGCCCTGCTTGAGAAATAGATCTTCTGGCGATGCAGAGCCTGAGATAGCGATTTTTGTGTTAGTGGTCTCAGTAGTCCCAGTTGCTGTCTGGCTTCGGCCTAGTCCCATGGGGAACACTGGAGCAAGGATTTCGCTCCAGAATTAGACCCACCTTGAGACAAGGGCTGACTCTTCTACTCCCTTAGTCACTGGCTGTAGGCTGGTGATGGGGTGTATTCTGCGGGGTGCAGAGGCTCCCCATTCAGAGAAGGGTGATTCTATAGGGAAGGAACAGCTGTAAGCTAACAGTGAACATTCTTAGAGGCTGGAGTATGCAGGCCCTGGTCTGGTAAAAAGGATCTGGGTGGCACAGCAAGAGTATCCATAACAGATGAGGATTATGATATGATAAGAACCATTCTTATCAAGATTATGCTCCAACCGGTAAATGTAGAGAAGAATCAAGAACAATCTTTAAAGGGAACACAGTGAGGGGCGCCTGGGTGGCTCAGTCCTTTAAGTGTCTGACTCCGGCTCAGGTCATGATCTCGCGGTTTGTGAGTTCCAACCCCGCCTCGGGCTCTGTGCCTGGAGCCTGCTTCCGATTCCGTGTCTCCCCTCTCTCTGCCCCTCCCATGCTCGTGCTCTGTCTCTCTCTGTCTCTCAAGAATAAATAAATGTTAAAAAAATTTTTTTAAAGAAACACAGTGATGGCCTGGTTTTAGCAGAAGAGAGTCGGCGTCTTCATGAGACGAGAAACCCTATAGTTATAAAAGTCACACATTGCCAGGGAACTAGTGCTTCCTGTATAGAGGACAAGTGTAGATAAACCAATTCGTCTAGAAATCTATTCTTCCTTAAGTCAAAATAGAAAAGAGTAACGATTGGGGGAGATGATTTAAGATACGATCAATGCCAAGCTAGCTAAAACTATTCCAGATTTATAAATGATCTAACCGCATGCTTCATCTTCCCCAGTGCTGGCCCAGTCACCCTCAGCCTTCCCTGAGAATCTATATGGAACAATAGGAACATGCGAAGCCAGAGTTTCTTTCCTATCACTCTATCCATCACACGGTTCCAGTTATCAGGCCCCCCAAAACCACGGTCATTTAGAAAAAGAAAGAAAAAAAAAATCTTGAAGCTTTTGCTTTAGAGAATGAGCTGTTTATCTCTGATATAGAAAAACCTTGAACTCAAAGCAGATCCTTCATTAGGCAGAGAAAGGTTAACTTGCTGTCGTGTCTATTTTGCTTCAGTCTCTACTCGCCGCGTCTACTTTGCCAGAAGGAAAACATGATTTTCATGGCCATTCCCATGTTTGCCTTTGGCAGGTGGCTTTCTCCTTTGGCAGAACTGACTGGCTGTGCCTTAGCACCTTTCACAATTCTGGCTGACAAGTCTTCCACTCACCAGCCCCTGTGTGCACACTAGCATGACATCGCCATCTATCCATTTCAGGGTGTGGCAGGATTATGTTTTATGGGACCAGGTTTCTGCTGAGCTTCCTCAGGCCCCTGCATGCCAGCCGAACACTTTGCAGGCTCAGAAAGAACTGTTCCAAAGTACAAAGAGATAGACAGCCGTCACTGCCCCTAAATTCCAACAAAGAGCATGCCATTAAAACTGTTTGTAATGGCTTATGGATAATGCGAAGCAATTAGCCATCAATCGGCATCTTAATGGCACAGGATACAGAGGGAACTCCGAGAGTGAACTTGGTTTTCTGGTTTAAAAAAAACAAAAGTTTTTCTTGTTGTTGTTGTTTTGTTTTGTTTTGTTTTTTAAGCTTATCTCTATAGAGCTGAAGTTTTTCACAAGGAGGGCTTTAGGTGAAAGATCCAACAAATAACCGCATACATTTGCATCCACCTACTTGGCAACGCAAAAGGAAGCTGCAAGACGTAAGTAAATGCCAGGGTCCATCGATAAGCAGAGACATGTCTTTTTGTCTCTGTAAATGTAATGTCTGTGTAGCCCCAAACCTGGTGTAAAGAAGGCACTCAATAAATGCTTCTTAAATAAATAATACTTTAAGGAGGCCCATTTCCCTAATTTTCCTGGGACATAATCAATTATGTCAGCCGTCCCCTGGATTATTAGATCTATAAAAACCGGGGGAAATGCCCAGTTAAATGAAACTTTATAAATGTCCAAATAATGATTTATATCAAACTTTCTAATGGCTGAAGCTTTTTTTTTTTTTTTAATATTAGAAACAAGAACCTGTCTCATTGCAGGGGTTGGGAGGGGTTAATACTAATCTGCTACTTGGGCCACCATTATGATCTGGTTTCCTAAGACACATTGGATACCGCCAGATTTCTGAGACTTACAAGCCCTGATATACCTTAATAATAATAAAAAAAAGTAGTTTTTCCAATATATTTCTCCCTGATCTGTCTGCCACTATGCCAAGACTTCTTTTTATATACAAAGGAAGATAGTTATACAAAAGCCTCTGGAAAGAAAGGAAATTATTTAGATGACTTTCCTAATAACATTCAAGGTTATCTTAAAGGGGAAGGTTGTCACTTCCATAGGACATGCTGACCACGTCATTTTGAAGCTGAAGATATTTTTAAAGTTTTGCCGTTGCCTTGCAACACGGCACACACAAGAGGAAAATGCTCACAACTGTCTTAGAGATTAAGAAAAAATAAGCCTATTAGCTTAATTCACAATTAATAATAACCACAAAATTACAATGACAAGGGCCAAAATTGCACTTGGTAAAATTTGTTAGAGATTCGAGAGCCGTAAAACCTGACCTGAAAAAGAGACTATATGGCGGAGCGGGGGAGGGGGGGGAGGAAGAGTACAATGTAAAACTGAAATTTTACGTGGTAAATTTGTATTTGACTAAAAATTAAATAAATAGAAGAATCAATTTTTTTGGCTCAAGGATTATATTTGAATTGACAATGCATGAATGTCTATACATATAAAACTGAGAAGAGAAAACAAATACAGAGAAAAAAAAAAATTTATCTCACTCTCTTGCCCCTAGCCACCCATACTCCTTCACTGGAAATAACAACTATACAGAAATTCTTCTATTACTGCCCAAAGATACAATTCTACTATGAATCCAGAAATAGAATTGCTATGTCAAAGGGTGCGTTCGTCTGAAATGCTGATCAATTTGGAGAAGTTGCCAATTGAAGTTGGGCCAATTTACATTTCTACCACTTAGTATTAGGGTGTTTTCCTCTTTGCTAGGTTTACAGGTGAAAAATAGTATTACAGGTTTTTTTTTTGTTTGTGTTTTTGTTTTTTAAGAGAGAGAGCACATGACTAGGGGAGGGACAGAGAGAAAGAGAGAGAGAGAGAGAGAGAAAGAGAGAGAGAACCCAAGCAGACTCCACGCTCAGTGCAGAGCCCAACATGGGACTTGATCTCACAAACTGCAAAATCATGACCTAAGCCGAAGTCGGACGCTTAACCGACTGGGCCACCCAGGCGCCCCAAGTCACTTTTTATTATGTTTAAGAGCCGTATGAATTTATGTGAATTGGCTACCTTTTTGTCTCCACACCATTTGTCAGTTACCCCACCATTTTATTTTTATTTTTTTAAGATTTTATTTTTAAGTAATCTCTACACCCAACATGGGACTTGAACTTACAACTCCATGATCAAGAGTTACGTGCTTTACCAATTGAGCCAGCCAAGTGCCCCAGTTAAGTCATCAGTTTAAATCCTACCTTTAATGTATACTAAATTATTTTATGTATTTGGGTTTATGGGTTTTGTGTTTCCAATTGATTAATCTATAGTCATATTGCAGGACTATGTTATTTTTTTAAATGCTTATTTATTTATTTTGAGAGAGAGAGAGAGATAGAGAGCGAGTGAGGGAGAGGCACAGAGAGAGACATAAAGTCCCAAGCAAGCTCCAAGATCCTTGCTATCAGTGCAGAGCTGATGCAAGGCTCAAACTCTTGAACTGTGAGGTCATGACCTGAGCCAAAACTAAGAGTCAGACGCTTAACCAACTGAGCCACCCAGGTGCCCTACTATGTTATTTTCATTGTTGTAGATTCATAATATCTTTTAATATCTAAGAGAGCTGGTATTTTCTCATAACTTATCATTTTCAGCATTTTTTGACTATTATTCTTCAATTTTTCCAGAAACTTTACAATCAGTTTGTCTAGTTTAAAAAATATTTTTTTAGTATATCTAGGGGAACAAAAAAATTCTTGATAAAATTTAGACCAGTAATTTTAAATTAGGTAAAGGTAACTGTTAAAACAACAAGCAAGCAAACAAACAAACAGGGGTAGGTGGGTGGGTCAGTCAATTGAGTCAATTGGGATTGACTCTCTCTCTTGGGATTCTCTCTCTCTCTTCCCCTTTCCCATTTGCACTTGCTCGCTCTCTCTCTCTCTCTCTCTCCCTCTTTCTCAAAAATAAATAAACTTAAAAAATGTGAAAAGATAATCTTCTACCATTTCAAGGGATATAGTTTTAATCTCTCCTTATAAATTGAGGGATATATTTTGGTGGAAGTTTAGAGACCACACTGGAAATACCACCCTACTAGCAATTATCTGGAGAGTTTAGATCGTTCTTAATATACAGAAGATTTCTAAAAATCCTAACTTTGGTAAATAGAACAGAAATCTATCAATAACAATAACCAGTGACTTTTTACTTCTGTTTTCTGAATTACAACCTCCTAGTAAATAAGTAAGCTATGTTGGTGGTGATCTCCCAGCTGACTGCCACAGTACAGGGGAAAGAATACTGAAGTCGGAAGACCTAGGTTTGAATTTTGACTTGACCTTTTACCAGAATCACGGATTTAGGATTTTCTTTATCTGTTCTCACCCTGAAAAAGGAGATGATGAGTTGGTTGTGAAAATTATGTACTGTCTCAATAGGAACTAAACAACATAAACAAGCTGTTTAGTGTATGTTTAATAAATAAATCAATGAATGAGTCAACAGAGGAATGACTAACACCTTTGATATGCAACCAGCAAGGCATGAGTAAGTTTGTTGCACTGGCCCTGACTGATTCTGCACTTTTCCCCTTACCACAGCTGGTGGTATAATTGTAAAAAACCCAGCCAGGCTGGCCATTTCCAGAACTTATATCTAAGATCTTGGATGCAAGAAAAAATTAATTGACCCACACAGCTATCAAACCCCTGACTTTTCCTTCATTAACATAATTTTCTCATCAGCTAGGTTAATCCTGACTGAGAAACTTTTTATTGAAGTATAAATAATTCTCAGTGGTAAACTGACATCATTCACCTCTGGTGCTGAACTCAATTGCTTTCAGGCTGACACTGAATTTCACAACCGCGGACTGGCCCTATAAAGCTTATGAAATATTAATAAGGTGTTTTTTTAAAGAAATTAATACAAAATTTTCATTTTATAGATTTTGGGATAAGGTTTACTTTAACCAGTTTTAGAGGTCTTTTTGGATTTCGCTTTCAAGTGTATTGAATGCTGCTGTATGCCCCTGTTTGGTAATGATAGAGTTCGGACTAGGCAATCACTGCATTTCTTTGGTAAACTTTAGACCCAAATGGAAGATAACTTTCAATGGCAGCCAACAAATGAATCATGTGTATATACTAGAAGACAGTCCAGAAGCTCAGCTTTGGGCCAGAGGGGAAGAAAGACCAACCAAGAAGGCAAGACGGAGAGTACAAGGTCTAACTCCGGCATCGAGTGGCTTCTCAAGGAGACCGGCCAGAGGTTGAAATGTACTACTGAGAGCCGATTCAGGCCTCAGGGGAGGCTGTCACTACTCTTTGGGGGGAGATGAGAATTCAAAGCCGGTGCATGCCTCCTAGAGTGAAAATCTCTAAGCAGTGTTATAAAGACCTTAGAGACAGAGATACCTAGGTTTAATTTCCTAGCTTCCCACCTACTTGTAGCCTTGAGCATGTTACCTTACCTCGATAGCCTCAATTTCCCCAACTGAAAATTTTACTATCTATCTTCCAGTATTGGTGTGAAAGATCAGAAATCACATGCAGAGGACTTGGGACACGGCCTGGCCCTTCATGGGTACTACAGAAATGACCAATGGGGCTGTGCTCCTGTTATTGGAGTTAGGTAGGTCACAACATCTTGGTTATAGGATTAGCTATCTCACAGAAAGCCAGCCAGAGCCTGGGGAAGAGGAGACAGCGGTCAGGCTTCTAGAGGAGAGGACAATCAGGGCCAGTCAGGTTGCCAAGACTCCTAGTGTTTGAGGCAGGTTTATTCTCAAAAGACAAATGGGGCTCAAACCATGTCCTGCAAAAGCAGTTACATATATTGGGATATCTTGGGATTGACTGTGGGAAGAATGCATCTCTATGAACACAGATTTGCCTGGGGTCTCATTGCGCACACAGCACCCCCTCCTAATGTGTATGGTACCCAGAGTAAATGTAAAACATGAGGTCCACATACAATAGAATTAAAACTTGAAATTCAACTCAGAGCTACACATTTCATAAAATATATTCTATCCTTCTACCTTGAAAGTATATTCAGAAGGACCTAGAAGTTCAGACTTGAGTGAAGATTTCTTGGACTCTTTAGGATTCTATCCATACCGGGACAAGATGGCATATCCCCTGGCTTCTGGGCCCCAGCCCATCTCTTCTCACTCCAACTCTGTCTGTCACAGCAAAGCGCGTCACGTGGTCACATGTTGATACCTAGCCCATATACCCAACTGCCTGTCATACCTTCTATAGAGACCTGTCCTTTGGCTACCTCTCCATCCAAACTTAGCAGTGGGGTGCACTCTCAGGTTACATACAGGGAAGAGAACCAGATGGCTCCAGGACACAGGCCTGGGGTTACTTGGGCTGAAAATTCCAGTGTATGGTCTGAGACTTCAGCTAGGCATGGAGACATGGCCATAACCTTGCAGACATCGCCAGAGAAGGGCCAGTGTGGAGCCTGAAGTGTGGGCCAAAGGCAGGGGACTCTCTTGCTAGAGTCGAAGGTTGGCACTAACCACATATATCAGGATTAGAAAAATGAAACTTATTCTAGACTGTACCACCTAGAGGGGATGGAGAATGTGGGGCACTCCCAGGCCTGGCCAGGTTTGGACCAGGAACTCATGGCGCTGCAGAGCCTACAACTGAACTGAGCATTATCTGAAAAGGCAGGGACATCGAGGACTTTTTTCATCCAAAGACTTCATCCCTGGGGCTCTACTAATCCAGTGGTTACCTTCTCTCACATTACTCTCTACAGGACGCATATTTTTAAGACAGGAATAAAAAACAATGATTATGGGCATCTCGATCTGCTTCATCTGAAACCCCACTAAACTTCACTAAAGGGATTTTTAAAAAGACAAACCTTGAAAGACAGGGAGGAAAAGAAAGCAAATGTAGCAACCAAGTTTCGGACCTGGAAATCAGGTGTTCCAGTGGTGAGTCGTCTCTGAGTTAGCTGACACAAGCCAGTCAAACCCTGAACCGGCTGTGGAGAGAGCAGAGAGCCAATGCAACTTGTAGCCAACTATCTTCACGAGGCACAGGAACTGACAGCTCTAGGGGTCTCTGAATCCAGAAATGAACAGTCAAGAGTTTCAAACAAGGAGAAACTTCATGGAGAACTAGGGACAGAGAAGCTGCTAGCAGAACTCGATCAGCGAGAACCTAGCCTTCGTGGAAATTCTCTAAAAGGCACCTCCTTTGGGCAGATAAACTGCCTGAAAGAAGGAACCCTTTCTAGGTAGAAGAAATTAGAAAGGCAAACACAATTACAAAGTAGTTGTGTAGAAGGAATTACAAACAGCCATCCCTTCCAGGGTCTACTTCTTGAGAAAGAGTGCATGGGCTTAATCAGCACCATTTGCCAACCTCCATCTTGCTGCCATCTCACCAGGCAGGTTTGTGCAGTACAAAAACTGCACAGCCTGGGCAAGAAAGTTGAATCCCTGCAACCTGTCCCCAACCCACACTGTCCTTCAACCCAGGTGACTGTCCCCTCCATCCGGGCAAGGACACACCCATCACTCCGTTGACTTCCCCCAGATAGGGTCTTGGAAACTCCCAGAGAGGAGATGCCAATGAGTAACTATTCAACTTACCTTTTCTTGGGGGCCTTCCTCTTAAGGAAGCAAGTTGTACCGTGCTCTGTCTTCTTTGGTTTGTATTTTGTACACCATATGTTTAATTTTGTTATCTGTAAATACCCAAGCATGTGTTTCTTAAAATCAAACCTTCCGGTTACTTCATCATAGCACATTTAATAAATTGAGAAAACTTAACATTGTTGATATGATGCTATTATCTGATACCAATTCCGAATACAATACTTGCTTGTTGTCACAAAAATGCTCTTTAAAAGCTTCTTTTTTTTTTTTTTTTTTTTCTGGATAATGATCCAATCCGGGAGTAGGCATTACATAGGTTTGTAAAAATAAATAGTGTCTTGTTTAGGATATCTCCACTGGTGGTAAAACCATAAAGAAGTTAAAGAGACCATGTAGCACGAAAGTCCATATAGTGGCTGTTCCTGGGAAGCATTGGGTGAGTGGGGAGGGAGGGGCACACAGGTATCTTCTAAGTTACCAAGAATAATTTATTTCACAATCCGCATGGTGCGTTCTCAAATGTTTATCACTATTCTTTAAATGGTACATATTCATTTCATACACTTTCTAAATGAATAGCACATTTCACATTTTGTTTTAAGAGTCTGCTGTAGGTACAGAAGAGCTACACTATCTGGTTAAATCGGCTCCTATTCTCATTTTGATCTTAGAAAATATTTCTTCCTTAAGGGTCAACTTGGTGTCAGGAACGAAGCTTCGTCTTCCTGTGAAATAGCCATGGGCTAAGGTAACTCTGGTTCCACGATTTACTAGTTTGGGACTCTGAGCTTCCTTTCCCTAATGTGAAAAATTAATACGTACTTCAGAGCTTTATGACTTGAAAAGATAAATACGTGTAGTGCCGAGTTAAGATACCTGTTCCATAGTACATTATCCAAAAAGATACATTTCCTCTTTCCACTAGCTACCCTGCCTCAACTCATTGGTGAACTACATAGGATGATTTTCTTTTTAATTGTGTTTCACATTTACTTATTTTGGGGAGAAAGAGACACAGCATGAGTAGGAGAGGAGCAGAGAGAGAGGGAGACCCAGAACTGGAAGCAGGCTCCAGGCTCTGAGCTGTCAGCACAGAGCCTGAAGTGGGGTTGGAACCCACAAACCGCGAGATCATGACCTGAGCTGAAGTCGGATGCTTAACTGACTGAGCCACCCAGGTGCTCCATGATTTTTTTTTTTTTTGTTTACTTTTATTGCCCATTGTTGCATATTTCTCAAATCAAAAACTAACCCCCTAACTTTTGGTTGCTTGGGAAATAAGATTTTTTGATACTGATTTATAGTTCTGATTTCTTTTACTTTATCTTTTCCTGCATTTCGTATTTCATCCACATTCAGAGGATAGAAATTGGTTTCCATCTAAACCCTGATCAGCTGAATAAAAGAATCTCCTGGTCTATATGCAATAGATATTTAATACTGACTCCAGAGTCACCTTCACGATTTTAAACGTCATACTATACTTAAATGTAAAGTGACTTGGGAAGACTTCTCTGTTTTTCTAATTTAGGAAGTAGTTGTGGAAGATTGTAATTATCTGTTCCTTGAAAATCCTGTGGAACTCACTCCTAATGAGGCTATTTGTATGTATTTGCATATGTGTCAACGTATATGTTTAAGTTTTAAAGATTTTTAAAAAATGTTTATTTATTTTGAGAGAGAGAACGCGCGCGCGCGCGCACACACACGCGCGCGCGCACACACACACACACACACACACACACACTTGTGGGGGAGGGGCAGAGAGAGAGAATCTTGATTTTAGCTGTGGTGTCTTTATTATTTAATTAATTTCTACATTTACTATTTCCTTCATTCTTCTTTGTACAAAAATATTCTCTTATTCTTTTTTTTTTTCGTGTTTATTTATTTTGAGAGAGAGAGAGAATGAGAGCAGGAGCAGGGGAGAGGCAGAGAGAGAGGGGGAGAGAGGATTGCAAGCAGGCTTTCCACTATCAGCACAGAGCCCAATGCGGGGTTCAAACCGTAAGATCATGACCCGAGCCAAAATCAAGAGTTGGATGCTTAACCAACTGAGCCACTCAGGTATCCCATACGTTATCTTTTATCCAACTTATTAAGTGGTATCCATAGATCATTAATTTTTGGCATTTATTTTTTCCTAAGTGGGCTGTCTGATATCTTCAGTGGAATAATTTAGAGGTGTCCTCCAAGTTGGATATGCATTTTTTCCCCATCACTAGTCTATTCTAAGAGTATTCAAATTTTCATTTTTATTTATTCTTTTCTCCCTCAAGTTTTCTTTGTGAGATGGACTTTTACATTTCTAAATATATAGGGCTTTTTGAGTAGCCTTCTAGCAACTGATTTTTAACTTAACGTTGTCAGAAAATAAAAATCTGTCTGATAACATTTTTCTGAAATTTGTCGAGACTTGCTTTAATGGCCCGGTGCTTGATCAAATTTCACAAATATTTCCTACATGATTGAGGAAAGTGTTTATTCCTCAATGGTTACATGTTTATAAAATGAAACTTAATTATATTTTTTCTATATTTTTGCCAAGTTTTTCTCCGTTTTACCTACCAGTTGTTAAGGTATGTGTCACAAATTCTCTCAATGTGATCGTAGAATTACAATTATACTGTGTAATTCTCCAATTTTTGTTTTAGATACTTGAGGATACATAATTCATGCAGTTTTTGTGTGCCATAAAAACCTGTCTCATTTCATTGTGTATGACTATGACACTTGGATTTAATTTTCCCATCTTAATTTGCACTTTCCACTCAACCTATTTGTGTATGCTTTTTTTTTCCACATCTTGTGCCTCATTTTTACTTGATGACATTTTTATTACATATTTCTCTCTACTGCTTTGTAAGTATTATCAAGTATCTCTATTATTCTAGGGTTTACCTTAAATCCTCATGCTCTTAGATAACACAGTGCCAAATTAATCAACATATCTTCCTCTGCTTAATCAAAATATCTGAGAATACTTTCACTCAGATGGCTCCCTTTTTATTGTAAATTTTAATACAGATTTTTAGTTCATATATATATGTATATATATACATATATATATATATATATATATATATATATATATTAGAGAAAGGGAGGGTGTGTGAGCAAAGGAGAGGGGCAGGAGAGCATGGAGCCTGATGGGGGCTCAATCCCTTCACCCTGGGATCGTGACCTGAGCCAAAATCAAGAGTTGGATGCTCAGCCAACTGAGCCATCCAGGTGTCTCTTTACCTTATTTTCTAATTTCACATTTAATAGTGACATTTGGCAGCTAGTATAAGAACAGTTAGTTTTTTCCAGTGTTTTCGATTACGTTTATTCGTATGGTTTACCAATTTATTTGTTCATCATTCCATTTGCATCTCTGTCCTTCCTTATGGACTCAGATTTCTTTTCCCTGTAGTTTCCTATGTAACCTACAAATGTTCCCCTGGTGAAAGTCTGTTGATAGCCAACACTCCTTTTTTGCTTGTCCAAAAATGTCTTTATTTCAACTTGTTTGTGAGTGATAGCTAAGGTTTGACTAAATTTTACTTGACAGATCTTTGAAAAGGTAGTGTTTTCTGGCTTCTGTTGTTGTTACTCAACGTCCATTTTCAGTCTAATTGTTATTTCTTTTCTTTTCTTTTTTTCTTAAATCTTTTTAAATGTTTATTTATTTTTGAGAGAGAGAGAGAGAGAGAGAGAGAGAGAGAGACAGAGTGCAAGCAGCAGAGGGCAGACAGAGGGAGACAGAGAATCTGAAGCAGGCTCCAGGCTCTGAGCTGTCAGCCCAGAGCCCGGTGTGGAGCTCGAACTCACAAACCCTGAGATCATGACCTGAGCTGAAGTTGGACGCTTAACCGACTGAGCCACTCAGGCGCCCCTAATCATTATTTCTTTCTGTGTGATCTATTCTTTCTATATAAATTATTTCAAGTATTTCTTTACCTCTGGTGTTTGTTGTGCAGTTGTATTTATCTTGCTTGGAGTTCATTCACCTTCCTGAATTTGAGGATTTGTGTCTTTCATTGATTCTAAAATACTTTCAACTATTATTCCTTGATTATTATTCCTCCTCCATTCTCTCTACTCTTTCAATCTAAATTTTAATTGGATATATGTTAGATTGCATTCTTTTCTCTATCTCTTATCCTTTCTGTCATTTTTCTAGTCCTTTGTTTCTCTGTGTGCATCATTAAGGGTAATTTATTCAGAACGAATCTCAAGTTCACTAATGCCCTTGTTAGCTTTAACCAATTCACTGCTTAAATTTTCCATTGAATTTCTTTACTTTGGTGATTGTATTTTTCTTTACTTTTGTATGTGCTTTTTCTTCCAAATATGCCTATTATTATTTGATGATACTTGCTTATCATTTTTATAATACTTTTGTTTCTTTTTCATTTATTAATTCCAGTTCCCATTTCTGTCAACATTTTGTGCATACATATGCATATATACCTTTCTTTCATAGTTCTAATACCTGAAATTTTAGATGTGTATTACTGATATTTATTGATTCTGCTGACTCTGGTTCATGATGGCTTGTCTCCATTTGTGTTTTTTTAGTTTCTGTTTGTCAATTCTGTTGAAAGGGTTTGATCTAGGGTGGTCTTTGCCATCTTGAGTTGAGGGTTCATATCTCCAGAAAGGATTTCTGTTTGCTTTCCCCAGATGCCTAAGAGCTACTGAAATGGAGGACCTCTTTATTTTTTATTTTTATTTTTTTTTTAATTTTTTTTTCAACGTTTATTTATTTTTGGGACAGAGAGAGACAGAGCATGAACAGGGGAGGGTCAGAGAGAGAGGGAGACACAGAATCGGAAACAGGCCCCAGGCTCTGAGCCATCAGCCCAGAGCCCGACGCGGGGCTCGAACTCACGGACCGCGAGATCGTGACCTGGCTGAAGTCGGACGCTTTAACCGACTGCGCCACCCAGGCGCCCCGAGGACCTCTTTATATTAATGTCTTGGCTTGACTTTTCCCAGATGATGCAGGTAAATAAGGAATTTTCTACTCTTCAGATCCATGACAAAGACAGGGCTAATTTCTTTGTTGCCTGTCTTTGCCAGAAGATTCTTAAGCCTACCCCTTCCACTGAGTGAGAATGAGCTCTTCAAGCATCTCCATGTTACACCAGAGGGTCTTGATTCCAACTCTTCATTGCTCAGCCAAGTCCTATTCTATCCCTGAAAGGCACTTAAAAGATAAGACTCTTCCTTATCAAGATGTACTAATGCCCTTTAAGCAGCCAGATTCAGTGCCTATCCACTAGTCTAGTTTCATATGTCTTGTGTGTGATTTTAGTCCTCAAGAAATTTTTTTTCTTTTCTTTTCTCTTTTGTTTTCTTTTCTCTTCTTTTCCTTTCTTTTCCTTTCTTTTCCTTTCCTTTCTTTTCTTTTTTCTTTTTTTATTTTTACTTTGAGAGCTTAGCTCTGCATTTGAGAAAATATTTCTCCTATTTTGTCATTTATTTCCAGCTCCTTTCAGATGACCTCATTTACCATACGGCAGGAAATAGAAACTTCTTACTGATTTTCTTAGCTTTCCATTCTAGACCCAGGCTCTGGCTGTCTTTCCCCTTTTCTTGCCTCACCAACCATCCCAGCTACAGGAGTAGCCACCACAGTAGTAACCTCTCATCCTCTCATCAAAGATCAAATTCCTTTTAGGGTCAAATTATCTAGGCCCTTATCTGAAAGGCTCCCTTTACTCAGACAACAAAAGTCTTGACAATAGCACAGCTAAAACTCATCTGCATTTCATTTATTGCCCAGGATTCTCGTCAGCCTAAGGTTGTTCTCAGCTTCACAGATGAATATGGGAGAGGAAGGGGAAGACAGTGGTGTCAACAAGTTTTTAGGACAGAATTTAATAAAAAAAGTTTGCTTGTTTCAATCCTGCTTAAACTCAGCTAGGCTACACAGGGTTGAAGAAATGTAATAAGAGCTCTAAATTTGGCTGAAATAGGTGCCATATGTAATCATACATGCGGTTCAAAAAAAAAAAAGTGCTTGAGTTATAACTAGATAGCATATAAAGTGGGAATTTTAAATAGATATGCATTCTAAAACCTTACCTAAGACCCTGAAAGCTCGTGAAGGAAAAAAAAAAAATCTAATCATGGGGGAAAAAATTAATGTTAACATGTGTTTTCCTGACCAGCTTGTCTTAAAATTCATAGTAGTCAATCAATATCCTCTCAAAGTCTTTATTTTGAAAAACTGGGGAAGATCTGATGAATTGCCAGTATATCATTTAGTTTTACAATTTATGCAACCATACAAGAAAGTATCCCTCCCGATGCATGCAAACATATATGAATGTCACCAACTTAGAGTAGATGCTCACAGAGGTACATAGTTGTTCAGTGAATAAAATTAATATGCATCCTTTTGGACACACTGTAGTCACATCTGGTCTCTTTCATACAAACTTACTCCAAGTATCAAATCTATGCCATAAATTAACAATGAATGAGTAGCCAGTGAATTTTCACCAAAAGAACTGAAAAGTATTCATATCTGTTATGGCAAACGTGTGAAAAGTAAACCCTCACACCTGTTGTCAAGAAGCACAGGTCTTGTGTGTACCTCCCTCACCAAAAATGCCGTTTCCTACTCAAATAAGAAAAAAGGAGTACTTTACCTCAAAGCTTCTAGAAAGTTACCTACATTTGTTCTCTGTTTCCTTAATTTCCGCTTAGTCCTCAACTGAAATCTATAGCCCTTGCGGTCAGTATCCCACATATTGTGCCCCAAGGCCAACAACCTCTGTTTGGCTGAATTTAGTGAGAATACTGCCATCCCTATTTGACTAGTTGCCCACTTTCTTCTATCCGATTTCCATTATACTCTCTTCTCCTTCTCCTTCCATCCAGGTCCCCTCCCTGTCTCTCCCTTAAATGCCACTGCATGCCTAGGCTCTGACTTATTATTTTTTTTTTTTTTCAAACTACATGACCTATCTAATACAGACCTAGGGTTTTAACTAAAACTTTCATATTGACACTTTCTCAATATCTATCATCAGCTAAGGTTTTTCTCTTGAAAAAAAACCTTTTCTCAAGACTTGGATAATTCTGGATAATTCTCTATATAAGTCCTGCATCTCAGTCTACACAAGTCTCAAAGAGAGCTCATTATTTTTCCCTGAACTCCATGCCTGCAAATGAATAGCAACATTGTCCTACTACCCATCAAGCCAGACATTTAAAGAAGAATCCTCCTCTCTTACTCTCTAGAGGCAATTATTCATTGAAGCTTATCCATCTCAGCTCCTTAACGTCCTTTCTACTTATTCACTATTGCCGCTATTCTGGTGTAGGAACTCATTATATCTCCCGTGGATTCTTGCAGGAGTCATCTGATTCATCTTTCTGACTAGCTTTGTGCACCTACTTTGCACCCGTCTAACCTCTACATAGCTGCCAGTGTGGTCTTTCTAACATGTAAATGTGATCACGTCACTCCTTTGCTTTAAATTCCTCAGTAGCTCCCATAATCATGTTTCCCAAACTCACCTCTCCCCTAGAGATTCTGAGTCATTAGATCAGAGCTAGGACTTAAGCTTCTGTAGTTTAATGAGAGTCACAGGTGATTCGGAATAGCTAGGCAAGGTAGCAATGACCCACAAAGTTGAATCTCAACTTTTTTGCCTAGCATGTTAGTACAGATTCATCTCTCCTGTATTTTCCCTCCAGAATCTTTCAGGGCAGGCACGCGCGCGCGCACACACACACACACACACACACACACACACTGTAGTTAGCCTTTAACCACACTAACGTGTAATTCCCCCAAAGCGCCATAACCCCATGCCCCTGACACCTCACCACCTTTGCACATGCTGTAGCTACTGCCTACCACGCAGTCTCTCTCTCCAGCTTGTGCAACTAGTACTACAAGTCTCAGTCTAAACCTCACCTCATCTATGAAGACTTCTCTGATTTCCTCAGGCAGATCTAGGTATGCTTTTTCCAATATCCCCAGGACTTTTGTCTCTGCAACTTAGCCTCATAACTATATTCTGTTTACTTGCATAGTGACCCACTAGACGGGGGAATTTAAGAGAAACCTTTACCCATTATCTATAACACTTTACACAGAGCCTACTATTATATAAATATGTAGGGAACTACCAAGTAAATGACTGAAAGCCACAACGAAGAGAAAGAATTGGCTTGGGTCCCAGCCTCATCCTGCCTAACCGCTAGCTGTCTCATCACGGAACAAGGAACACAACCTCTCACAACATTAGTCTCCTCGTGTATGAAAGGGACCAGTTTAACATATAGGACTTCTTTTAACCTATTTCTGCAATGTCTTATTATGGGAAAAGTGCAAACATACACAAAAGTAGAAAGACTAGTATACTGAACCCTCTAGCACCCACACCTGACTTCAGTCATTATTAACTCATAGCCAATATTTTTCCTGTATACCTTCAACCCACTTCTCCCTCTTAAGATTATAAGCAAATTCAAGATATCATATAATTTAATCCATAAATATTTCAGTATCCATCTGCAAAGTAAAACCTCTTTGAAAATCTTTAACACCATACCACAATCGTATGATTCCACCTTGGTAGACTGAACTTACGGTCACAATTCTTCACATACATCTCTTTATTGGAATGATTCATTCATACCCTTGCCTTGGCCTCATGTGTATCCCCACTCCTTGGGAGTTGGGTTTCACTATGTGATTTGCTTTTAGAAAAGAAATGCTAGCCGACATGGCCCATGCAAATCTTGAAATGTACTTGCACGTTTGGGCTTACTCTCAGGTGTTCTTACGTTTTGGAAAATGCCTCCAATAACCACCAATTTAAGGAGTGTAGGAAGAATGTGGAGAAATCCTGGACCCAGCCTGAAGCTTGAAGCCCCCCCACCCCCCAATAAATTCATAAATCTATAGCCTGAAGCAGAACCACCTCAGACAACTCACAGACAAGTGAGGAATAAATAAATGCCTCCGGCTGTGTGCCACTGATATTTTGTGGTTGATTGTTTTTCCGAAAAAGCTGAGACAACAGAAAGATTAATGGTAATTCCTAAATATCTTCAAATACACAGTATGTTAACCAAGTAATTTTGTGTACAGTTCTTTGCATCTTTAGAGGTAAAATTTACATACAACAAAAAGCATAGATCTTAAGTATGTTAATATGATGAGCTTTGACAAACAGTATACAACTGTGCATCTAAAACCCCGTCGAAAGAGAGAACATTCCATCTCTGCAGAAAGTTCTCTTATATCCCATCCCAATCTATTCCCACCCACCCTGGCAAGTAACCACTGTTCTGATTTTCTTCTCCACCATAAGTTAGTTTTGCCTATTCTAGAACTTCATATAAGTGCAATCCTACAATGTGTAATGTTTTGTGTAGTGGATTAAACATTCCAATTATTCTAGCAACTTTCTTGGAAGACACTGAGAAGCTGATTCTAAACTATACATGGAAGGACAAAAGACATAGAATGGGCAAAATCATTTTCAAAAGAACAAAACTGTTTTCATTATACTATCTGATTGTAGAACTTACTATAAAGCTACACTAATAAAGGCAGTATGGTATTGGCCTAAGGATAAATCTATAGGTCAGTTGGACAGAATTCAAAAGTAAACTCAGGAACAAAAGGAACAAACTACTGGGATGCCTGGGTGTCTCAGTCAGTTAAGCATCTGACTCTTGATATCGGCTCAGGTCATGATCTCATGGTTCACAGGATTGAGCCACATGTCAGGCTCCACACTAACAGAATGGAGCCCACTTGGGATTCTCTCTCTCTCTCTCTCTCTCTCTGCCTCTCCCCTGCTCTCTCTTTCTATATCTCTCTCTCTCTCTCTTTCTCTCTCAAATCAATAAATATTTTTTTTTAATTTTTTTTCGACATTTATTTATTTTTGGGACACAGAGACAGAGAGCATGAACGGGGGAGGGGCAGAGAGAGGGAGACACAGAATCGGAAACAGGCTCCAGGCTCTGAGCCATCAGCCCAGAGCCTGACGCGGGGCTCGAACTCCCGGACCGCGAGATCGTGACCTGGCTGAAGTCGGACGCTTAACCGACTGCGCCACCCAGGCGCCCCAATAAATATTTTTTAAAGAAAAGAACAAACAACCAATACATGCACCAACATGGATGAATCATGCTACAAATTAATTTTAGCAACTTTAATTATAATTAATTATAGCAAAATTAATAAATTAAAGGCATTAAACTGAGTGAAAGAAGCCAGAGCTGAATGTGGTAAGAGTGGAGATCAGTGTGGCCACCTGACTGAGGTGGTGAGAGAGAATATTTTGAAGTAATGGAAGATACTTGACTATGACATTGGTTGCACTGTGTACAATGGCCAATATCTTCAGACTGTGCACTTAAAGATGGGCAGTTTATTATATACAAATTATACCTCAAAAAAACATACACAGAAAATACATATGGGAAAAATGTGTTAAATAAGACAATATCAACACGAAAATCCTCTAATCCGGAAACTATTTTTGTTCTTGTGTCGGAAGAGAGAAAAAAATCATGAATGCATGAATTAGCACGAGCCCTACCCATTCCTCTTCCACTAGAAATAAATGAATTAGTCTGGATGAGGTGTTCATAAAAAATGATTCCATGCTAAAATGGAGCCTAAGTGGAGAACAAATTAAAGTGATTTATGACTAAAAGTTCCTTTCAAAGTTTCAAACGATTCAGAGCGAAACAGAAAGTTGACATGATCATGTGAAATTCAAGAGGTTTTTCGTCCTCGTCTCTCCACTTTGATTCCTTTTTATTTTGGGACTTTGTGAGGCACTTTGTCATCAACTCAGCCATCTTCTCATGCACCACACAGTCCTCTCCCCATGTGTCACCTTGACCTGTATTTAAAAGGAAAGTCACGGGGCGCCTGGGTGGCTCAGTCGGTTAAGCATCCGACTTTGGCTCCGGTCATGATCTCGCGGTTTGTGAGTTCAAGCACTGAATTGGGCTTTGTGCTGACAGCTCAGAGCCTCGAACCTGCTTCGGATTCTGTGTCTCCCTCTCTCTCTCTGCCCCTCCCCTGCTCATGCTCTGTCTCTCTCTCTCCTTCAAATATAAATAAAAATTTTAAAAAGGAAAGTCATCAATGGCAAATGTCAATATAACTCTTCATGATTATTATGTCTTTGCCTCACTCTTCTGAAAAAAAAAAATTAGTGCTTGAGCATCAGGGACAACATGAGGAAAGATAAGGCTGCTGGGAATTATCCTTGTGAGCAGACAAATGTGAACTTATGTGTGTCCATGGTGGCGGGGGTGTGTGTACATATACTTACTGTATAAAGTATTTCCCATATATGCATGTTTATTGCACACTATCTGTGGGACACCATTATATCTGCTTCATAGGAATTTCACTTAATGCTCTAAACAACCCAAGAAGATAGATTTATATCTTTTTCCCCTTCTTACAGATGAGCATATATGAAGGCTCAAGGAAAGCAAGAAACTTGTTGAAGCCATGCATAAATTCCAAACCTTCTGCTAGGCCACGTGTTACCTACCCTGTGTATTATGGAAATTATAGCAAAATTAATTACAAATTAATTATAGCAATTTTAATTATAATAAATAAATGAAAACAAGAGGTGTTGTTCCTGCCTTTCAGCAGCTCATGCTCTTACGGTCTAGGAACACAAACCAGGCACTGTGAACGGCTTCGAGAATGAGCCCCACACTGAGTATACGTGTATGAGTATATGCACTGGTGTGTAACAAGTAGGTGCACTGACAGCCTTGTCTAAAGAGAGAGGAACAGCACCATTTTAAACACAATGGTCACAATTCAAAACTAGAGGTTTGGGGTCCCTGGGTGGCTCAGTCAGTTGAGCCTCAGACTCTTGATTTTGGCTCAGGTCATGATCTTGTGGTTTGTGGGTTCAAGCCCCGTGTTGGGCTCCATGCTGACAGTGCAGAGCCTGCTTGGGTTTCTCTCACTCTCTCTCTCTCTAAAAATAAATAAACCAAAAATAAAATAAAATAAAATAAAATAAGCAAGAGGTCCAAACTAAATCACTTTCCCCCTCTAAGAATCTTTCTCAGTTGCCAAATATGTAGCAAAATTCTGATTGGAAAGAGCTTTGCCTTATTTACAAATTTTTTTCCTATAACTTCTTCTATTAGAAACTCCTTAAGGATCAGTACCGTGCAATGTAACGACTTTGAAGTCCCCACAATGTCTCATTAAAGCTAATGTGGAAATATTTTTAAATGCTAATTGAGTACACAGGCACATTTTTAAGAAACAAAATGCATGACCATTTGGGTTCTGATTCTTAGTAACCCCTGTTCGTTTTACTCTAATTTCAGTGTCCCCTGTTCCCTAACACCTATATTCTAATTAAATTCATGCTAAAGTTTCAAATTCATAAGACAGAGTATAGAAAACATATGGTGTGCTTGTTACACAAGTGGCTTCAGGGAGAATCACTGCAATCTAAACACCAAGAGATTGGTCTGGGGCCCAGAAGGAAAAAAATAAAATAAAAAAGTATTCCACTTTTCCAGACTCTGCTGTTTTTAGGGCGGTACCTCCAACCAGAGGTTTGTTTCTCCACCATCCATCACGTCTGTACTTTGTCTTGACAGTGAACTCTTAGTCAAGTCATTAACCTGTCCCGGTCAAGTCATTAACCCCTCAATTGCAAATTGTAGATAATTGCAATAATCCTAATTTTTTTCTGGGCTGTTGCACGGCTTATCTGTGACGAATGTGTGAAAGCAATTGAAAACCTCTGAAACATCCTACAAATATTCACCTATTACGAGAACGTGTGTTTAAACAGCGTGGCTACCCTTGAGTTCATGGGGAATGAGAGGGGATTTTGATCTCAGGTGAAACTTACCTTTCCCTAGTCCCCCCTCTAAGAAGACTGAAAGTGGGGTGATCTAGCGGGAAAGGAAAGTGACCCTCAGAATGAGGATCAAGTGAGATGGCAGCGGTAGAAGAAGAGCGGGAACAGGGGGAGCTTGGGAGAGAGACTGTTTAATGTTTGAAACCAGTGCCAAGTTAAATTAGAAACATGAGTCTGCGTACCTGTACCTTACCTCATCGGTATATAATCTGTAACCCGAGATCCCCTTGCAGAGAAGTAAAAATAGCAAGGCTCTCCAGCAGCCTAGGGTTCTGCTGACGGGGGATGGGGGGGGGGGGGGACCAACCTGCCGCAGGAGAAAGGGACCAGGCAAGAATGCCCATCACGCGGTCCTGGTGAGAACTCCTCCTCCCCCAACCCCAGGGAATGTAGCCCAGAGAGGTAGGTAGGTGGCATCGAGGGCATAACAAGAAAACCTTTTCCGGGAGGGAGGAGGACGGGCTGCCTGGTTTTGTCACAGAGGCAGCGACATTTCCTCACAGTGAGACATCAGTGGGGTTCTCAGTCTGCGGGCTCCTGCCACGATCATGGCAGGTAAACTCATCTATGGGAGGCAAGCGCTCATTCCGGTGCGGAGCAGTGAGGCTGCTTTTCCAGGCAGTCAGCTGGCCCCTAGCAAGGGTGCAAACAATGATTTGCTAACTGGTTGCCCCACTCCTGGTGAAAACATTTTCCCCGAGTGAGCTGGTGAGTCCCTAAAACGGTGTGTTCCCTCCTTCAGCTTGGATTCTCGTCCCTCCCTCATAGTTCTGTGCTTGTCATGGATGGGTCCCCAGGTATACAAATGATGGAGGGAGGCTTTGTCCCGGTTGGCTCCTATTATAGGGAGAAAGTGATCAAGGAGAAGGGGGATGAAGTTGATTTTTAACTGATCACATCAAAAATTAGTGCCTGGGAATGCCTTTTCACGTTCTTTGAGGTGATCATATATTGGGTGCCATTAATATAATGAACCCAATTTTGAGAATTCCTAGTGTTGAATCAACACTGTGTTTGATAAATAAGCCTTACTTGCATGAAAAAAAAAATAATAAATTAGTATCAAAGATGATGATTGGTTTTAGGCTGGTCCCTCAAATTTCAAATCCCCTTAAAAAATAAAATAAATGAAATGAAATGAAATGAAATGAAATAGATGAAACAAAATGAAATGAAATAAAATAAAATAAATGAAATAAAATAAATCAAATCAAATCAAATAATCCAGGCCGTTTAGCTAAGCAAATTTCACTCTGATGTTTCAAGTAGGTTTTAAACTTCCTTGGTGAGACTCCATTTATTCATGCAAATGGGCTTTTTTGCTCGTTCACTTTGCAAGAACTCAAATATTCTTCCTGTTGCCACATGAAAAGAAGGTAGAAGTTTTGTTTCCATCTGCCTCTTGTCCACAAATAGGGTTATCAATGTTTTATTTACTATGACTAATCAAGAGAGAAAGCCTGTGAGCTCTTCTGGTTTCCCTAGAAGAAATAACTGGAACAGCTCAAGAGAATGGAAGCAGGAAAAGGGGGAGCCATACAGACCCAAACTGGAATCCTGGCTCTCCCGCGCAAGCTCTGTAACCCCCAGGAGATTTATTTTATTTTATTTTTTTTACATTTATTTATTTTTGAGAGACAGAGAGACAAAGCACAAGTGGGGAGGGGCAGAGAGAGACGGAGACACAGAATCCGAAGCAGGCTCCAGGCTCCGAGCTGTCAGCACAGAGCCTGACGCAGGGCTCGAACTCACAAACTGTGAGATCATGACCTGAGCTGAAGTCGGACGCTCAACAAACTGAGCCACCCAGGCACCCCAACCCCCAGGAGATTTAAGTCATGTCTCAGGTTCATTCAACTGTCTTTTCTCTAAAAGTTGGAAGGGTCCACGCCTACCTCATTGGGTGATTTTAATGATTTAGTAAATGGCATATGAAGAAGCCCCTAGAGTCCTACCATCTAATAGAAATATAACACAAGCCAGCAATGTGATTTTAAATTTTCCAGTAGCCTCATTAGAAAAGTGGAAACTGTTTATTACAATAACTTATTTCATTTTCCAGTATGTTCAAAATATTATCTCAAGACCTAATCAGTGGGAAAAGCTTATGTCAAAATATTTTATTCTTTTTTTTTCTAGTAAGTCTTCAAAAGTCAATTTGTATTTTTCACTTCTGACACACTTCAATGCAGACACTGAATTCTCAGAGAAAATGCTTGATCTATATTTAAATTTCTTAAAATTTATGTTTGAAAAGTAGATTCGTATACCCACATTGCCCCAAAAATACTTAAAAGTTTTCCCAAACTGAATCAAGTATCCATCTTTTAAATTTAAAATAATTAAAATTTGGGGTGCCTCCATGGCTCAGTCCCTTAAACTCCAACTTCAGGTCAGGTTATGATTTCACAGTTCGTGGGTTCAAGCCCCACATCAGGCTCTGTGCTGACAGCTCAGAGCCCGGAGTCAGCTTCAGATTCTGTGTCTCCCTCTCTCTCTATCCCTCCCCAATCATGCTCTCTCTCTCTTAAAAATTAACAGTAAAAAAATTTGAAAAATGTAATTAAAATTAAATTAAATTAAATTACATTAAATTAAATTAAAAAGTCAATTCCTCAGTCATACTAGCCCCCTTCCAGTGCTACACATGGCCAGTAGCTACTGCCTTGGACCGAGTCTTAGAACAATGCTGGGCACGTAGTAGGTACTCACTGAATGAAATAACATTCTTCTGTCACCACTATCTTATCTGAATCTCAAAGTTGTTTTGAACACTGAAACTTTGAGAGCAGTTTAAATAACACCTACAGTATGTCTACCCTCAGTTGAGAAGCAAGGATTGAGACAGCACAGTTTCTCTGTGCTGGTACACATACTACTCAAAATTGTCTTCTGGAACGGTAGCCATCAGGCTGCTCTAGGTTTTGAGTGCCTTTCAGTTAACCTAACTGCTCACATGACACCCTCCTGGCTTCCCCTGTCTCAAGTGGTAAATAATAACACAATGTCTCCATTGGATGGAAAATACGAACTTACGAGAGAGAGACTCCACTTCCCCAGTCAAAACCCACTGCTTTGGAAATTCATGAACTCAGGATAAACAAAAATGTCCATGTGCCACTGAAATCCATAACTCATCTTTTTAAAAAATCCCATAGTTCTTTACAAAGAACTTTTGAATGCCACAGCTGCTAGTCTGAAGCTATCGATCCTGTGAATAATATGACCTACTTTTAAGAATACATGGTGCAGAGGCGCCTGGATGGCTCAGTCGATTAAGCATCAGACTCTTGATTTCAGCTCAGATCATGATCTCATGGTTCTTGAGATCAAGCCCTGCATCAGGCTCTGTGTTTACAGCATGGAGCTTGCTTGGGATTCTCTCCCTGTTCCTCTGCCCCTCCCCTGCTTGTGCGTGTGCACACACACACACATGTTCTCTCTCTCTCTCTCTTTCTCACTCTCTCTCTCAAAATAAATAAACATTAAAAAAAAAAAGAAGGCAGAGTGCTAACAGGACTTAAGTCCATCTGCTTTTTTATTCCTCAAGGATGTAGAAATATGAGAAACAGAAGAAACAGAAGATTCAACAATTTGGCCAGGTCACTGTAATCAGTTTGTGGTCTTGGCAAGGGCTTTGTTCTTCAAGCCTTGAGGACCATGGCACTTTTCCCAGATCTCATGAAGAGACACAGAACTATCAGATGTTCCCAAATGCATGGTACCATGGTTAAAATGTTCTTAGGTATTATGAATAACTATTGATGTTTGCCCAGCCTCTTTTCCCCATACCTCTGGTAACCTCCCTGACAGCCCTTTGGAAGAATGAACTTCCCATTGGATGTAGCCTTGTGGGACTCTCAAATTGTTCTGTCCTACCTGCCAACATTATATCTTTGATCCAAACTAAACCAATCAGGTTCTTTCTCCTCGAAATTTGAATCTTGAGCACAGTGTTACAAGGATTCAAAATGTCGAGAGGTCTTTCATTCCCACAACTGGACATCCTGACATTTTGAAGAGACTGTCTATGAGTTCTGCCACCAGATCCCAAGAGCGTCTCTGCTTCTCTTTTCCAAGGACTGGTCTTAGCGTAGGCCTTTTTCTTTAATCTCACAGTTCTATAGCCTTCATAAATTTCTTTCTTTTCTTTCTTTCTTTCTTTCTTTCTTTTGTTCTTTCTTTCTTTCTCTTTCTTTCTTTCTTTTGTTCTTTCTTTCTCTTTCTTTCTTTCTTTCTTTCTTTCTTTCTTTCTTTCTTCTTTCTTTCTTCTTTCTTTCTTTCTTGTGTCTCTGAAATGGCCCACAGTCTGTTGCTTGAACCCAATCATTCCTAACTGCAATAATAGGTAATGTTCTGTTATCAAATATTAAGTCTCTCAGGCCCGGGCCTGTTTGGCCAAAATGAACTTGCTGCTGTTTCTCCAATCATGCAGACAAAGATGTCCATTAATGAGCTCACGAAGTTGAGTAACAGGCTCAGACAATTGCTTTTCAGTCTCCCTAGAGCCCTAATTAGAATCCTTTATTTGTCTCCAACTCAGGCAAACTTTGCTGAGGAGGTGAGGATCCTTGAAGGACATGCAGAGAACCTTCAGATTATTTTGGTCTGAGAAAAACCCTTCAGAGCGATTCTAGCTGACAACATTGTCAAACACAGCCGTGTTGCAAACTCACGTGAAAGCAAGCTAGACCCCCAAGCAAATACATCTTCATTTTCAGGGAAGACAGTCCTTATCTGGAACTGCTCACTCAGGTTTTGCTTTTTTTTGGGGGGGGCCCGGGGGGGAATCTTCATTTTTTCACTGTCTCCAGTGGTGTGGACTCTTGGACCTTAAGGGTCCCTTTGGCAAGTTGTAGAAGGTTTGGGCTGTCTCTGGTACCAGAAACAAAGACAAATGCACAATGAAATCAAAATATTGTTGACGGGCAAAATATTGACAAGTACTGGCTCCTCCACATAGAAGTCGGTGTGACTGTTAATGATGGAAAGACATTTGTGTACTTAGAGAGATACAGGCCTAATTGTTCCGCACGGCATGAAAGATAAACTACTGCCAAAAGTCACACATGGTGCAGGGCGCAAGCTGAGTTTTTGGCAGTCCGTGTTACCAAAGATCATTTTTTAAATTAAGCCTCCTAATCCTATAGCTATCTCCTGCTTCCATTCCCATTCCTTGAGGAATGTTTTCTTTTCCTCTGCGGCATCATTACCAACTCCCGTATTTCAAGTACCTATGTTGATCTTGAGACAGAGCCACAGATCCACCTCCTTCCTCATTAGCAAAACAGTTGCTTGGGATAAACTACGTGGCGCCACATTCCCCCCGTATGTCATCTATGCCTTGATGGTAAGAAATACACACTTGCAAGTTCCATCATTTCTTTCAGGTTGTTCAAGTCCCATTTGAAATCCTCATGCAACAGTTTGCCGAGCTGCAGCCCAGGAACCTGCCAAAGTGAGTAGAGCCTTACAGAGTCTTCCCTGGGGATTAACAGCTGTACAGAGCCGGTTGAGGCAAGAAGACAATCGTGCCTGTTAGGTGTCCCATTACCTTTGTGCATTAGTCCCTTCGTGGGGATTAACGTGGAATGACATTTTTATATTGGAAAAAAAAAAAAAAAACATTGTGGAATAGTCTATCTAAAGCACTTTGTATAAAGAACACGATACTTAGGTGCTCACCTTGAGAAAAGAGGTTGCTTGATTCTTACCTGTCAAAAATGGAAGAGTCTGAGATTTTACTCTTCTTGCAAACTAACAAATCAGCCTGCCGCAGTTATGGATGCTGGCAGAAGGCACAAGACTCCTGAGTCAGAGACAAAGGGTTTTATCACGAGTAGCAGAGATCAAGAAGCAAGAATAATATATTTGCTATAGTTCTCCTTGCCTCCAAGTATCACCGAAGAGACACAGATAGGCTCAGTGGGCCGCTGTTAGAGCAGGAGGACCCTGGGCTTAGGGTAGCCACACCTTTTACAATGGGCAATAAGCCTGCCTGCCCTCCAGGGTCTGGAGGGAACACCGTCTTTATTATACCCAACTGTAAGGAAACACACCCTTCACTCAGCAGGGAGATACCCTATCTTCCAAGGCTCTTCACTATCCAACCATCTTTAAAGAGACAATTCAGAAGAAAAGCAATCAGTGCTTCTGCATGGAAGACAGGCAGAAACACCAGGTTACACAGAAGAGGACAGTCTCCTCACATCACTGACCTATGCCCAATCTCGTGTGAAACTGTACAGACTGTTTTTACATAAACTGTGACTAAAAGTAGGCAATAACTACTTAAGCTTAGTTCTTAAAGAGAGACCCATTACTTAGCCTTCCCGCTCGGACCATCACGATATGAGATGTAAGCGTCAGGATCAACCTAGGTCACAAATCTCTCTTTCAGGATAATGGCATAGACTTTGTTTGTTTTAAGTCAAGACTTAAATATATTCTTATGAATGACTGAGCCTACCCTAGGGAATGGAAAAAAATATATATATATATATACACACACGATTTACTAAAAATGTAGGTGTATTTGCCATTTATTGTGGGCATAGCATGGCATTCATTGTGATGAGTACTTTTTATACCTTATTTCATTAAATCTTCATGAAAATGTCTTAGTATAAATTATCTCCATTGTTGATATATATAAAAAAAAGGCTCAAGGAATAAATTAGCCAATATTACTAACTAGTAAAAGGCAATATTGGGATTAAACAGAGGTCTAGCCAACCCAAATTCAGGTGCTTTTCTGCTACACTGCCTCTCCAGATAGCTACTTCATGATTAAATGTATGTGGGCACATAAGAATAAGAAATCATAAAGGCATCAATACAATGACAGTCTACTATTAACTATCAACCCCATCTTTCTAAGGCACCAGTAAAACCCTTAATTGGAACCAGTCAGTGTCCTATTTTAGTTCTTCAACTCAGGGCTAAGCTTTAATTAAAGATCCTCACCTTAACCCTATTTCTATACCCTTAGGGGTGCAATGAGATAACGATTTGCCCAAACAGAAGTGCTACATCATATATTATACTCCAGAGAGTAAAAATTAGGTTCCCATGGATGTTAGCCAAAAATCAACTTACTGATTTTTCTTGGTAGTGCAGATATAATAATCCAATGGTAGAAGTAAATTACCTGGGTTCTATGTCATATGTTAATCACCTTTGACCTACAAATCTACATCCCTTTCTGACCTACACTGGCCCCTTGGAACTAACCAACCTTTGTCTAAGAGGTTATATATCCAATGCGAAAGTCAACATTGTATTGGAAATTGAGAGTGGGGTGGGATCAAACGTCACAGGACAATTTTCATCAAAAGAACTTAATAGAAACTGGGGCCATGTCTTGGTTAACAGGGAGAGTGGCCATTAAGCTATATTATTATAAAACTAGACCACTCAAGGTCAACAGGGACAAACACCCCTTCAGGCAAAAAAATATTGAGGAATGCTGTTTCAAATAGGACCCATACTTGCGTAAGATAAGAAATATTCTGGGGCTCCTGGGTGGCGCAGTCGGTTAAGCGTCCGACTTCAGCCAGGTCACGATCTCGCGGTCCGTGAGTTCGAGCCCCGCTTCAGGCTCTGGCCTGATGGCTCAGAGCCTGGAGCCTGTTTCCGATTCTGTGTCTCCCTCTCTCTCTGCCCCTCCCCCATTCATGCTCTGTCTCTCTCTGTCCCCAAAATAAATAAAAAACGTTGAAAAAAAATTAAAAAAAAAAAAGAAATATTCTTTCACCAACATGGTTCAATGGTCTTGTCTTCAAGCAAAATGTTTCATAATGTTTACCTTTGAGAAAATATCTAATATCTAACTAGTAAAGAAACTAGCACGTCACTGTTGGAAAGGTTGAAAAGAAACTTCAATTTGTATCCAGGTTTACCCTCACTCATGGGACTCTATCCTTCTTCTCTGACTTGCTCCCACCTTGGGGGCAGCAAAATGTAATGCCTTCCTGGCTAAATTTGAAGGTATTCAGAAAGGAGCAAGACTCTGGGCAGTGGAAGAGGTGGTGATATATCCTGGGAATTGTTAGAGTTGTCAGAGAGAAAGAAGGACTTGAAAAAGGAGACCCATGGGGTTTGAGTGCCTCAAGTCTGGAGGGCCTGGTTGGGAATGTAGGGGACCCTACAGAGGGTCATCTTCTTGCAAAGAGCTAAGGCAGAGGGAGTCTTTCCTTTGAGATGGAAGAGACAATGGAGTTAGCTAGAGTTATAGTCTTTGTTTCTCCTATATTAGAATACTTCTCTGAAATTATCCTATCCCTTTGGTAAATGTCTTTGCATATGCCTGTGAATTCTGACAGGTAAGATTTTTGAAGATTGAAATAACAGGGCTCTACCCCCATTTCCTCCCTGATAGAAGTAGAAAGAGATTGTACCCCTCAGATGGTTCAGAGTGCCAGTCATCAGTGATAACCCTGACTCCTACAGTTGTATACTGCAGGGAACATGCTGGGACCCTTCCCAAGCCTGGCAAAGGCAGCTTTTGCTGCCTGACCTCTAGATTGCATTTCCAAACACCCCAAATCCAACTTTGAAACTACACAGTGTATTCTTCTTGCTGTAAATCTCTCTGTTTGCCATTGCGTTCATTTGTGCCAATGATGGACCTTCAAAGTGGAGAAAACCAGAAATGATGGGGAAAGAATGCCCCTTTTTCCAATAGAAGATATTCTATAGACCCAGTTGCCCTTTGCCAGGAAGAAAACGGCTTCCCAAAAGAGGTCTTGGTTCCCTGAAGTATTTTATTTAATTGCCTCGTGTTAACTTGTGTGTGTATGCGTGTGTGTGTGTGTGTGTGTGCATGAATGCACATTTTCCAAAACTAGTATGAATGGAGGAAGAAAGGAAATCACTAGGGAAAAGATGACAAGGAGCTAATATTTAATATTTCTTGTTGGATGCCTTCTTTATATTAAATAATTTAATAGTTCAACCACACATTAGCACATCAGTTGGAAACAAGACAACTGAGGCTCAGAAATATTTGATAATGTACTCAAGTTCATATAACTACTTAGGGCAGACCTAGGATTTAAACTGAGGCCTGAATCCAAAGCCCCATGGTATTTCCACAACTGCATAAGTGCATTTTGTAGACCATAGACATAAAATGTCCCATGAAGGTGGGGTCTCATGAGTATGTCTCTGGAGAGTTTTCCAGGAAACAGAGAAGAGAGATTTGGAACTGGCTGGGGGAATAAAATGATTTCTGGCAGATAAATAGCTATCCCAGCCTTCCCACAGATGAGGGTATTCACTACAGAGTTCAAGTATGCCCTTAACAAAAACATTCCACACGATGGCCAGCTTTTCCCTCAAGCAAACGACCCCTAACTGAAAGAACTGAAAGAAATGTCCAATGACCTGACATTTCTAACGCAGGATGGTATAAAGTCAGCAAAATCTAGGGCCAGAGACAGGTGCGAGTGTCTGGAACAGTGCTGTTTCCAGAAATCTCCATCAGACACCTAAGGTGTTGCAGAGCCCTACAGTTAACAGTATTTAATTACTATCTACCAGAATTCTGGGGATCATTAACATATGAATAATTGTTCAGATTCTGGAGTCCAGACCAAAGTGGTGAAAACCAGAAATGATGGGAAACAAGAAAACAATGAAGGAGGTTTCTAAATAAAAGCATTGCAGGGAGAGTGGGATGGAGTGGGCGGCCGGCAGTTGAAGGGAGAAGATGCACCACTATTTTCTCTTTTTCCCAGTGTGCAACTTAAGATGTCAGTGGAACACCACCCATTATCCCCAGGACCTCTGCTCTATTCACTGCGGACTTGCCACAGGCTAAGCCTGAGATCGAGGAGGTTAATTAAGGAAAGCAATGGTTATGAGCCATGGCTCCATGCCAATCTGGAAAACAATTCAGGAGATTTTGTTTATTGTCTCCAATGGTTCCACCAAAAATCTTAACTTTCTCAAAAAAAAAAAAAAATGGTGAGGGGATCATGAAATGATTCACCTGATCTCAAGGCTCTAATTAATTATGCTATTTATTGATCACTTACCACATGTCAGGCATTCTGCTGGGTGATCCTTGTGCTGCATAAAACTAGCTTCTCCTCGCCAAAAACGAGCAAGCAAAAAACTCAAGAAGGTATGACTATTGTTATTTTCTACATAAGGAAACGGAGTCCGCGAGAGATTAAACGAGAAAAAGAACCAGTCAGTAGCGTGACTACGTTTCAAATCCAAGTTCGTTTCGTCCCAAAGCCAGTACACTTCCCATTAAACCAACCATTTCTTGCTAGTTGAGGGTGGGGTGTGGGGTGCAAGGTGTTGGGATTATCTTTAATTTTAGTTTTAAAACTCTTTAAACCAAAGAGATTAATAACTGCATCTGTACTTACGCAATTTCAAGCATCAGTGGGCAGATCAGAAAGTATTTTCTAAGAACAGCAAGCAATCTTCTTAATAACTCTGGGTGCGAAGCCAGCCAGGTCTGAGGGCTGAATCTCTGGTATGTATCTGCCGCACCCAAAAGGCAAAGCGCTATGGGCCAAGCATTTGCACACAGAGCGAGGTATAGCTTTTCCTTTAAAAGTCTCTGTCCAGACACCAATCAGGAAATGGACACCAGCCCTCTCCTCGAGGAGGGCAGCAAGGACTCACTCCAAGGATCTTTAAGCCTCCTCAACCCAGCTGCTTGGAGCCTCCCTTGTTGGGGCAGTCCTCCTGCCCAACCTGTTTCCTCTCAAGAGCCAGTGGAGTTCATGGTCATGGTTGGGCTCAGGGGATCCAGCCACTGGGCTTCTTATTCTGAATGTAACTGCATTCCAAGCACATCCCAGAAGAAGTGCCCTGAGGAGCGTTCGTTTTTGTCTCCTTTGTGTTGCCAATGTCACAAGTTGTCAGAAGTCCCTTCAGAAGTGACCTTGGCCTTATCGTCCATTTGTTCCAGTCACACCAGACTTATTTCCCAGTCCCAAAGGTACCTTAGTTTTAAAATTCCTCAGCCTTTGTACACTGTTTCTTTCCACCCAGTGCCCAGAGTCTCTGTCTCTACTGAATGAAAGGCAAACACGCACTTTTTCTTTTCTTTTTCTTTTAAAGTTTATTTATTTTGATAAAGAGTGAGCAAGATTGGGGGAAGGGAAGAGAGAGAGAGAGAGAGAGAGAGAGAGAGAGAGAGAGAATCTCAAGTAGGCCCTGTGCTGTCAGTGCAGAATCCTGTGTGGGACTCAAACTCACAAAGCTGTGAGGTCATGACCTGAATTGAAATCGAGAGTCAGACACTTAACTGACTGAGCTACCCAGGCGCCCTAACACATGCATTTTCCTTTTAAGCATCAAGCCATCAGTCTTATTACTGCAAACACGCTCGATTGGAAAACTTGGTCTGGAAACCGTGATTCAAGCCTATCCCTTGGGATCCACCCAAGGGGAGAGTCAGATAAGACTGCCATCAAACTGGATGAAAAATGCAAAACATGACTATTTATCATTATACTCTGTGGTGGGGAGAAATAAGATGATTTAATTTTGGAATTGAATTTTCTCTGATAACCAGGGACTGGGAATCATTTCCAAGCTGGCCTCGTGAATGTGTCACGAACTTAGAAATATGGCAGTTTTAAGTCTGCTCATTAATTTATATTTAAGTTTTTACTAGGAAATTTATGACTTTAACCTATTGCTTTATAGCCTTACATTTTTTAAGCATAATATCTGGAAAAATGTATAAGTGTTATGGGTAAATATTAACACAGAATGCCATACTCAAAAGTTTAAAATAACAATAACTAGCATTTATTTAGCATTTACTACAAGCCAGACACTGTTTTATGCACTTCAAAGTGAGTAATTCATGTATTCCTCCCAACAACCTGTGAGGTTAGTACTGTAGTTAGCCCCACGTTATAGCTTAGGAAACTGAGGCACCGAGAGGTCAAATGATTTGCCCAAAGACATGCACAGCGGGGATTCAGAGTCTGACATCCAAGCCTCAGGAGTTCTTATTCTCAACAATACATCACACAATACATCTGCATTTGTCACATCTTCCAGCACTGAACTATGGTAAATTTTATTTATTTATTTTTTTAAGTAGGCTTCGTGCCCAGCAGAGTCCTACGGGAGGCTTGAACTCACGACCCTGAGATGACCTGAGTTACCCAGGTGCTCCTAATTTTACTTCTGGTCACATGACATGAAATCCGAATGGACCCAAGTATCAGTCACAAGAAGTACGTATGAAGCGAGGTTTACTTGTTTGCCCATTCTGTAAATCAGTTAACATTGACCTACTAAACTGCTAAGGCTGGGCAGTTCTGTGTCAGCTACACAACAAACAAAAAATGAGTAAGCCACAACTCTGGCTTCAAGTGATGAAGGTATAAGAAGTAGGGAGGGTTTTTTTTATTCTTTTATTTGAGAGAGAGAGAGAGCGTGAGTGGAGGAGGGGCAAAGAGAGGGGGATTGAGGATCTGTGCTGACCCCAGAGGCCGATGTGGGGCTCGAACTCATGGACCACGAGATCATGACCTGAGCCGAAGTCAGCCACTCACCTAACCGAGCCACCCAGGCGCCCCAGGAAGTCAGAAGTTTTAAAACCAATTGCTTCCCTCCGCTGGCTCACTTCTTAAATCTTCCGGCCCCTCACCTTCACGTTAACAGTTTTCCAGTAATTTAATATTGCCGGCAATGCTGGAAAAAACATAATAGAAAAGGGACCCAGTTGCTCTTACACTATCAACTTTAATGCGCGCTGTCGTCCAAGCACACAGTCAGTCACATGCCACGCTCCTCAGTCCTGGATTTGCGATGATTATTCCACCCAGGATACCTTGTAAGAGAGGGATCCTTAGCTACCACTTTTCCGAGGCGGAAACCCAGTGAAGCTCAGCGAAGTTATGTGGCTTACCCGAGGCCACAGTAATCTGCAGGGCAGGAGTAATCTGTAAACCCCAAACTCTTTCCACTAGGGGGTCATGCATCTTCATTGCATCATCTGTGTGTGACTAGTCTTTGCTCCCAAATATGGCTTTGAATTTCTGCTTCCTTTTCTCCCTTGGTAAGACTGCACCCCCCCCCCCCCCCCCGCCCCCGATACAGTATATATCACACTAGACTCAATTGACCTGGAAGGAAACTGGAAAGTTTCTTCGGCCGGCCTTCCCGTGGGGACCGGAGCCAACCTGAAGCAGCCCGCATCCCTGCTTCTCTCGTCTGAGGCCCACCCTGGCCCCCTTGGAGATATCTAGAGCCAAACGCACCTCCCAAGCAGCAGGCAGCCTCAGCCAAAACCCGAGTCTGTGCGTGTGAGGAGGGGGGAAGGGTCCTCTGCCCCCCGGCACAGGGTTTGGTCCCACATCCTCTCAAGCCTTGAGTTCGGGACCATTTACACAGCACGGGCTGGCTCTCTGAGCATCCTGTCCTCCCTCCTCACAGGATGGACTTGTGGCCACCAGATCCCTCCTTGAGGGGGCTGGGGCCCAGGAAAATGGTGTGGGGCCAACCCACCACACCCACTTCCTCTCTCAGGTACAGTAATACAGTCTGGTTTTCCTTTTCTGGCTGCTCCCTGCAAATTTCCATGTCATTTCCTATTTCAACAGCTTTTATCCGACCCTGGAATGCAGTCAGAAAATGTTATCCTTGTTCAAACTTCCCACTTCAATATGAAAGGATTGGGCTGTAACCTTCTTTGGCCTGAAATTCTGTCTTTCAGTGACGTTCTTAACAGCATTTAGCCTAATAACAAAGATGAAATCATCAGTCTAGCTCTGGGTATTCCAAATGAATGACTGCCTCTATGAAGGGAAAAGGGAGAGGCCACTCATTGCAAAGTGAGGAATGACCCTTTTATGCCGTATCTTGGACTTGGATCCCGAAGACTGAGTTCTGCTTTTCACCATTCAGAGACGTACTGAAGTACCGTTTGTCTTTGTGAGTTTGTGCTTTTCCACACACACACACACACACACACACGCACACACCCCACAAATTCGCACCCTGATTTCTTCTCCCTGAGTTAACGAATACATGTAATAATGAGTCCTGACATTTCTTAAGTGCATGCGATTTTGTTAGGTTCTTTAAATACATGATGTCAAGTCCTCAGAGTGACTCTAATTATCCCCATATTAAAAGTGAGGAATCTGCACCTCAGCGAGGTCATATAACCTGCCAGTGTAGCAAACACACGTGCCCAAAACAAGTCAGGACTGGGGGCTCAAATAATAGCCGGTGGTTCTGACCACCGCAGTGTACTGCCAGCCAAGCTACAAAGAGAATTACTTGCTCGAAGTGGAAAGTGGAGTGGAAAATTACAAGGGAGTTGACCTTGTTGGAGACTTACCCTGCACCTGGCGCTCTCTCCCACATTTTATATGCTTCAAATCATTTAAGCTCGCAGGATAAGGTGTTACTGTAGCCAGGTGGCTGATGCCTGTGAGGTTTTGTGGGATGCCAGCAAGGGGAAGATGGAGGTTCAAACCAGGTCTGACTCCCAGGTCCGTGCCTCATGATGAACAACGCTGTGACTAATTTTGGAGCAGACTCGGGGCTGAGCTGAGACAGTTGATCAAGTGAACAACCCTACCCGTTCCTATATGTCTTCCGAAGTGACCTCTGGGATCCAGTCAGGGGAGATAGGCCTCGCCTTATTATTTCCATGACTGGTAACTCAATCGTGAATTTCCTAGAGTATGCACATCTCATCAACAATTCCCAGTCTAGTCTGACACTAAAATGAGCTCAAGCAAGCATGGGAATGGATGAATGAATGACTGAATGTGTTTCTGGAGGTACTGACATTTTTAATTCCCATACCTTTATGGGAGTTTTCATTAAATGACTCTCTTGATTACCTCTATCAAGTTCATCTCACATATTTGTTAAAATCAGTTCATCGGCACATCCCAGTCCTCGTGGATCAGAATCTCTGAAGTGAATCTGCTGGAGGTCTGCATTTTAAGAAGACGGGGATTCTAAAGTATATAAAGTTTGTGACCTCTGCTGGGGCCTCCACACCTTGAATGGATCTACGGCAACATCTAACCTGTGCCAAACCGATCAATAGGCTGGAAATCAGTGAATCGCCTTCAGCTCTTCTCAAATCTGTTTCAACCCTAATTGATATTTGGTTTTTAAGTCGTGATTTTCTTTTTTTATTTAAAAAAAATTTTTAACATTTATTCATTTTTGAAAGTGAGAGAGACAGAGCATGAGCGGGGGAGGGGCAGAGAGAGAGGGAGACACAGGATCTGAAGCAGGTTTCAGGCTCTGAGCGGTCAGCACAGAGCCCGACGCGGGACTCGAACTCACGGACTACAAGATCATGACCTGAGCCGAGGTCGGACGCTCAACCGACTGAGCCACCCAGGGGCCCCTAAATTGTGATTTTCTTAATGATAAGAATATATATAATTTTAAAGGTCAGATTATGCTAGTAGGCTTGTAAAAAAAAAAAAAAAAGTCCCCTCTACTTCCTTTCTCCCATTTGCTCCTCACCAGAGGTAACCATTTTTAACTTTTAAAAATTCTTTAAAAATTATCTCAATTTTCCTGGAACCACATGCATTTACTCACATATCTTGGATCATCACATTTAGACTTTATTAGCCATATTTTAATAAATGAGAATTTTAGCTTTCTTATACTGTCCCCTCCCCACCCCATATAGCTGACCACAGTTTTTTTTTTTTCTTTTCATTATTAGATATTGAGATTATTGTTCAGTGCTCAGTCAAGTAGTAGACTATGACTACACATCTTTTCTTGTACTAGCTCCTTGTTTCCCCTGGGGTTAACAAGTGCCTCATTTTAAAAAAAATTCTATTTATTTATCCCTCGTTAAGTCTCCCCTTAGCTACCACAATCTGTAGAATACCTAAATTTTGCACATGATCAAGTCCATTAGATAATTTATAGTTTTTACCTTTTTTTTTTTTTTTAAATATACGTAATCCTACTTGGATTCTCCATCTCTCTGCTCCGATCTCTTTAGATTTCCACTTCATTTATTTTGAAACTCTCCTTTGCCAGTTTCCTTTCCTTATACTCTGTACTAGATCCTAGTTAGCTTTTTCTTTCTTTACTTCTTTTGTTTTAGTGGAAAATACCCTCGGGTAACTTACCGAGAAAGAGCAGGTTAAAGTGAAAATTCTGAGGCTTTCTGGGCTTGAAAATATCATTCATCTTCCATTACCTTTGATTTGTAGTTTTTAAGGATAGAAAATTATAGATTGAAGATCACTTCCTTTAAAGTTTTGAAGGCACCATTTTCTTTCTATCTGCCAAAAGAGATGTTGGGAAGGCTACCGGTAGTCTGATATCTGACCCATTTTATGTGTGAATCTGTTTTAATTCTCTATTTGGAAATTTTTAGGTGTTTTTTTGTTTCAAATATATATTGGCATGGGTACTCCAGGGACCCTTGCAATCTGAAGATATTTGCCCTTTGGTTTTGTTTGTGTTCCTTGATCACTTTTCTCTTTCATATTTTTTTGCTCTTTCTTCATATTTTCTATTAGATTTATTCTATAATTATTTTACTCTTTTTTTCTTGTAGTCCATCTCTTTGTTTTCTTTTATTTATGGATAACATTATACAAATATTTTAGTGGGTTTATTAATTGAAGCTATTATATTTTAATTCCCACATAGTTATTAAGGTACTCTTTTATTTTTAATTCCCAAGAGCTCCATATCATTCTCAGGTTATCTTTTTTCAAAACCCCTTGTTCCATATTGCAGATATTGCCTGTCTAGTTTTCTCTAAAATAGACTATGTATTTCTTTTTCTTCTTCTTCTTCTTCTTCTTCTTCTTCTTCTTCTTCTTCTTCCTATTATTTTGGTGTGTTGGGAGATTTTTAAGAGACGGAGCAGATAGAAACATCTTCAAAGTTTGGAAACTAATCTCTTAATTCTATAGGTAGAAGAGGAGTTAAAAAGTTACACTTTCACGTGACCAATTTTTCACATCTATGATACTTGGAGCTTTACAAAATGCCCTAAAAGGAAAAGAACCCCATTACCATGGAAAGCTGAATTGTTTCTAATTGGGCAAATCTGGCAGGAGATACCAGGTATCCTGACTCCTAGTTTTAGAGACTTCACCTTAATTAGAAAATCGGTTCTCAAAGTTTATTTATTATTACAGTCAAACAGCTTAATGAAATCATGGGCCCCCCATCCGATCTATCAAATCACGAATCCCTTAGTGTGAGACCAAGAAATTATATACGTATATGTATAATTTTTTTTTTCAAGAAGTTTCCCCGGATGGCTACAAGACTAAGCTGGGAAATTATTGCATGGATGCATGCTTGTGCCTTTAACTCTTCTCAGGTGATGGTGACTAAACCTTTTTGTTTCTCACACTAATATTCCCTCAAGACTAACTCATTTGCAATTTGGAACAGAAGGGAAAGATTGCAGCTATGTCAAAAGACGGTTGCATCATTTTGTTATTGGATGTGCCCATGAAAGTACACCAGTCTCCTTTGCCTTATATTGTGCTTGTCACGGGCCAAGAGTAAAGGTCTTCATCTGCCACGGCTCTATTTTATTTTTCCTTGCCCAGCCTCATCTGATGCCACTGGTTTCCATTTTTTTTTCCCCATAAGGCCCTTCCTGATACAAATGAAGACTATAATATGTATTCTATACTCTGGCACAGTGGTCTTATCGCCTCCACCTTCTTGCCTTGCTATCACATCTCCGTGTCTCACCACACTTTGCAATGATAAATGGCCTTATTGCTTGTGCTCTCACTTTCTGAAAGAATTCAGAATAGGGGCGCCTGGGTGGCTCAGTCGGTTGAGAGACCGCCTTCGGCTCAGGTCATGATCTCACGGTTTGTGAGTTCGAGCCCTGCGTCGGGCGGGGGGGGGGGGTGCTCTGCGCTGACAGCTCAGAGCCTGGAGCCTGCTTCTGATTCTGTGTCTCCCTCTCTCTCTGCCCCTCCCTCACTCATGCTCTGTCTCTCTCTGTCTCAGAAATAAATAAACATTAAATAAATAAAATGAAATAAGATCTTTAAAAAAAAAGAATTCAGAATAATAGGGGGGGGTTAGATCCATATAAGGAGATCCAACGCAACACACAATTTGATCTCAAGCACCCATTTTCTGCTTGTTGTATCCCCTCACCTCACACACAAAGATCCCCAGCCATTTGTACAGAGTTCTAGCCTAACCCTCACCAAGAATGTCCCTGCCTCCTTTATTATACCCGTTCCATTCCCTCAGCCTTGCGGATGCCAAAAGAAATTAAGACCTTACGGTTACTAGCCTAATCTTGAACTTCCATTATAAATAAAACGTGACAGCAGATTTAATTGTTGAGAATCAGATCCTTAGTTACTTAGAACAATACTCGACTGGGGAATTTGCTGGGAAAAAAAGGGGGGGCTTTTATCGAACAGATCTATCCTGCCTCTCTTCCCATCACGGAGTCCAATGTACATGTAACCTAATGTCAGCCCCTCACCAGGCAACATTCCAAGGTTAGGGAGTCAAAGTTGTCATCATATGATACACAACAGAAGTACACTTTCCTTTGCCACCCATAAAAGGGGGCAAAGGTGGAAAATAGGCTGGGCTTCGGAATAAAAAGGGACACGGTCACACTGTAGGGAGTTTGAATTAGAATAGGGTCATCATAAAATGGCATTTTGAATGACTAATTTAGAGTCAGTAAAAAAGCAGATAGTATTTGTACCACGTCCTCTCAAAAGGCATTCTAAAAAAAATTACCTAGTCTAAAGAAATTGTCTATCTGTGTGCATAATTGCTTATTCTCAGAAATGCAGGCCAATCCTTTCTACACACACCCAGGAATCCCTGTGCACAGGAACACTCAGGCTTGAGGGTAGCTGAAAACAAAACATTCGGTTGTCTTTGCAGGTCAAATTGCAAAGTTAAGAAGCCTCAGGAACATGTCTAAACGTTCTTGCCCCTGAGAATAGAGGCTTTAGGAAGACACGAACTTATTACCTGAAGATCACATACAGAAACACCTTACGAGCCTAGAGGAGTAACAGACGCTTGCCTATAAGTGCCTTTACAGACCAAAGCCCCATGAATGAATGAGTCATTATTTTGGAAGACATCAGAATGCTGAGAGATGAGTCAACCTTCAGGCCACAAGCGTGAGTAAGGGGATGAAGAATTATAAGGAAGTGACCACCAGACTTGGCTCGTCTTCGTGGTGTCCCCACCTCTGGTACACACATAATTACTAAAGCCTAGTTCAGGCATGTGTAAGTGTGAACACCTAGTTCCGTCCAGGACAGCTGTGAATTCCTGATGAGCTAAATTCCCACTGGCCGGGAACCAGAAGTCATATGGGAATGTGAGTGGGAGCTGTCACCGAGAACCGCAGAAAGGGCATATGAGATCCAACCACTATTAGATGTGCATTTGCGTATCTAAACCCCCAAATAACAATAGGTCCTATTTGCACCACAGTTTATAACCACCTGATTGATCCTCACTTCCATGTGGTCTGGGCAGGAGTTGTTCCGTTTCCTGGATAGGCAGACTGAGGCCCGGGAAAGCCAAAGGAATTATCCCAGGTCACACAGCCGCGATCCCAACTTTAGTTTTCTGACCTCAGAATCAAAGTGTTGTTTCTCTCCAATCAATAAAGAAAATTTTGATTTGAACCAATTCTACATTTGTCCGTGCCTTCTCTCACTAACATCTCCACCCCATATCCCTTCTCATAATGCTTCACATAACCGGTTAATAATCTGAATACTTAAGGCTGGAGGAGGCCAGCCACTCACCTGAACGCCAGCACCACTAACACTGCATTAGAGTCCTGTGTAAAAATGGCCAGCCTCGTGGACTGGCTGAGGCCTCCCTTTTTACTGCGTGGATGTTAAACTCCAGGAGAGGGGACCTCTGCAGAACGCAGAGCAGTTGGAAGTTCTGCCCTCATGAGCTCCAAGCCCCACCCTCTGGCTACATTATACAGAAAGCAAACACAGGGCTGACCTCTTTTAATGTGAAATCCCCGGTCCAACCATCTCTGACAGAAAGTGGCCTTTGGGTGCCCTGTCTGAAATAAATGGGGTTGGATCAACGCAATGGCCTTTTCTGGCACCCCAGAAACCAGAGACATTCCTCCCCAGTAATTCGTGTGCAGCACTGAGAGCATGAATCTTGGATGCCGTTGCAGAAGGAACCACGAGCCATTTATTCTTAGTCTAAAATTGGCAGCCTTGACGTTCTGGGGAATTTTTAATAGGACTAGCAGAGGAACCAACATTAGGGATTATTTTCTCAGTGTGGGGTTAGATGTGTAATGCATATGTTTGCCCTGAGGACCCTAAACCACATACTATAAAACTTTGTTAAAATGCCTTTCTCCTCCTCGACTATTAACATTTTCCTGTGCGTATTGTTCATTTCTTACAGTCCCGGCCAAAAGTTTAGAAAGCTACGTTCCCCCACAGACCATTATTTTTGTGCTAATTAATTAGCGAAACCAATATCTCAGATATGAAATTCCAAGCTCCGGTTACTCAGTTTGGCTGAAAATCTGTTTTTCTAATTATTGACTACTTTCTGCTACTTTAAGTCCACCACCTAAGTTCTTGGACAGAGCCAGCTCCTGGGAGCTGGGGAGGTCTCCAACGGCCACACAGTTCCACATCCAACGGGGGAGTGGAAGGAAGAGATTGCAGCTGTCCGAGTCACTGAGGATTTGGGAGGAAGTAAGAGGAACAGAAAGAGGAGATTTGCAGGAGAAACGTACAAAGGAAAAAGAACTTTTGACAAAATTTCAGTGAGGGGTAATCCTCTAAAATTGCTAATGCCCTGACACTCTTAGAGACAACACAGTCCCGGAAAGGTACAGGTCAAGGGAATAATGATTGAGACTTGTCTGGAATGAAATCTGCGTACATACTGTTGTGTTCTTATGCCCTGGTTTTATTTCTGAAATCCTGGAGCGGACGAACTTTTTGTTTCTCATCTGATAGGAATTTAGGCCAACTGTTTTCTCACTACTCTCGGTGTTTACACCTGGCGTACCTGGTGGGTGCATCTGGGGATACCTACACGCACACATATACATATAGACACATGTGTGCACACACACATACACACACACGTACACAAGAGATTTTGAAATCTGCCTAAAATGTGATCCGGTAATCTGCAGGATTGGGAGATTGGACAGAACACAAGGAGCAGTGATTCGTGAAAAATAAAATACTGTGGCACATATTCACCCCGCCGAGCTGAAACAATGCAATAAACCACTTAGCCATCACCTAAAAATCAGACAAAAGCAAATGGATAGATCAGGAAAAGAATAGGAGTCAATACGAAAAGCAAACATGGGAGAGAAACATATACGTTTATTGTAAGTATACAGTTACGGTGATAGCTATAGTGGTGATGTCAGGTATACAGATTGTTTTTCTCTCCTGTATTTCTTTTCTAATTATAATGGTTTTTACAAAGGTAACAGGGAAGGTGACAATGTTCCTGGAGCGGAAACGTGTTGCAAGCACCGGGAAGGCTGTTCTGTGCACCCTGTCGCGCTGTAACTCGTGACTCCCAAAGGGGCAGCAATCTAACCAGGTGAGTACGCTGCAGCTCGGAGGTTACATACTGTGAGGTCGACCTTCTAGCGTGTGAGACACGGAAGACTTGAACTCAGCTCTGTCTGGAAGAAAACCCAGGCTCTCTCTCCAAACGTATTTCTTGGGAAAACAGTTGCACGGCACACCTCAGCATGCAGAGGTGGGTTTTTTTTTGTTTGTTTGCTTGTTTCGGGGGGCTTTTTTTTTTTTTGTCTTCAAATTAAAATTGTACTCTTGAACTCTTGTGTCTTTTGCCTTCCAACTCCCAAAGACCGGGCCCTGAGCGTATACAAAAGCATCACTGCCGCAGGCATTTTTACACCGGTCGGAGGGGGGAGGCCCTTCCTGACCTGCAGCCAGCTCGAAGTCGGGGCTTTAAAAGGAGACGAGAAGGACTTTCTAGCGGTGTGAGGGGCTATAAAGAAGGGGAAGGAGAGACAGAAATGACAGCCTGAGCAAGAACAGTCAGAGACAAAAGGCTTGCAAGTGTTTTGGTAAGGACATTTTTTTCTCCACAGTCCCCCTCACCCGTCAATGTCTGGGGCCCTCCCTGGCACACATCGTTAACTCCCCACTTGCCGGGCAGGGCCTCCAGCTCCAGAGATTTCCTGAACTCACACCACAACTCCACAACAACCCATTCTCCGATGCTCTGATGCACGGATCCGTTAGTGAGAATAACTAGCAACGAGCTAAAGGCAAACTCCCCGTCTCCCTCAGTCCCAGACGATCTCTCTCCTTTCAGCAGAACTTTGAAAGTGTTCACTCACAGAAAATAACTCAGGTGGCATGTTAGGCATCATGGGAGAAATGCGCTCGTTAGTTGAATTTTAAGCGTTTCCCACATTTTAATTATCCTTGTACCGCCAGTATGATTTTGTCATATTCCACCCCAGGCTCAGTGTTTTTCTTTGACTTCTTTAGACGGGCCCCCATTTTTTTTCCCCGATGTGTATTTCATCGTGTTTGTTTCTAGGTGCTAGCTAATTGGTTTATTAAATGGCCTCAGCCCGGGTGGGGTAAACACATGCTCCGGTTTCATTTTTCCCCACTTTCTCCCCAACCGGTAGCGATGAGAAGGACACATCACAGAATTTTATCTGCATCCTGGGTATCTGCTCAGAGAAAGAGGTGTGAGGAAGAGAAGTCGGACGGCAATGTTCTATGTCGTCAAGACTAACGGACAAGTTAGGTGTTACACAAATTAAGCGATACTGTCCTTCATCTTTCATGACGCCTATTACTTCTCCGATGGATCCATACAGGAAGCACAACTGCACACATTAACCCTCACCACAACCAGAGTATCATCTTCGTTTCACAGATGAGGAAACTGAAGCTCCGAGAGGGTAAGTAAACCTGCATGAACCTTCCCCCCAAGCCGATAAAGAGAAGAGCCAGCCTGCGTACCCAGCCATTCTGATTCCAGAGTCCGTGCCCTTGGGCTTCAGCGTACAGCGTCCCCGCGTAAAACAGAAGAGTGAATGCGTAAGCACCTAAGAGATACAGGATAAAATGTGATTTTGTGAAGGAAGTGAATTCACATTTTCTAAGTTACTTCCTTCAGATGAGTCTAGCTCTCTCCCATGGTGTTCTGACAGTTTGGTGGCCGTAGCAAAATCGAAGATTATTGGGCAGGTGTCAGTTCTGAGATGCTTGACACTCTACCAGGAAGTGGGCAGCAGTTTACTTTTAATGATATACTTATTATTAGCTCCGTGTTACACCGCTTAGAAGGCATGTTATTCATAAGAGGCCACGGGGGCGGCAAATGGAACTCTCCAGGGGCCGGTTCTCTGCCTGACACTTTTCATCATTTTTTAAGAAGTAGTAATGTAAATGATAGAACATTTTCCTTGTATTGCCGGTGATACTAACCGGGAAACAGGAAATGTATTTGACTCTCAAAATGACAAATACAGAAGAATGGACAGTCATAAGGCAAAGGCTTGGGAACTGAGCTGTTGAAGTAAATGCATTTGCTCAGCCATAGCCCGCTGCAGAGGAAAGGGATATGGCTACAATCGCTGAGACAATGTTTCCTAGTAATTCAGGGGAAGAAACACAGCCTTAGTGTCTTTTCCCATTAGGGAGAAGGAGTTCACCTTGAAGTATACCTTACTCTTCCCATCAAAGGAGCCAAGTACACATCTCCTTTCATTGCTAGAGCATGGGGCAGGACTCTCTCCTTTGGCCAGAACCAAAAAAGGAGAGCAGAGCACTTGCATTAGGAAGAGACAAATAACTTCAGGCTTTGCAGATAGAAAAGGTAGCCACACATTTTACAGACTGATACAGTTGACTATTCATAGCCAATATCATTACAGAGAGCCACGTAGGTCCATGCACAGTTCTGAGTGCTTGAAACTTACTAACCCATTCAACCTTCTCAACAATAGGAGGTGTTAAGGAGAATTTCTATCCCCATTTTGCAGAAAAGCTAAGTAAGTTGCCCAAAATCACAGAACCAAGATTTGGATCTAGACAAGCTGTGCTCATCACCACAATATTATGCTGCTTGTCAGGATAAAAGAAAAAAAAAAAAAAGGGAGAGAGTTTCTATTTTAAGTGAAATTTGAACTACATATAAAAGCACAGTGGACATAAGCAGAGAACATGAACCAGGTAAAGCACTTGGAAGATCACCATATCCTAAAAGAAGGAGTGAGATCTGGACGAGAGAGAACAAAGCTATCCCCTTACCTTGTGTAAAAGTTTTGAAAAACAAACAAACAAACAAAACTCCTAGTTCCGAGGTGATAAAGCAGAAATGGGCAGAGAGCGGGGGATGTTTACAGGGGAAAACATTAAAAATAAAAATCAAAAGTTCACAGAATAGAATTTGCAATGCACTCCATAGAATTGTATGTCAGTAAGCCACGTTTTGTGCCACCCATAATTCTATTCTTCGGGATAAATCCTTTTGTTTTCCGAATGCAATGTTGAGCTATATGATTCCATTATTTCAGGAGATAGATATTTAGGCTGGGCAGACCCACTTGACTATTGGCAGTGGTAACTGGAGAGCTTATGCAGCACCCATTAGGCAACGTGGCCTTAACAGGGCCATTTCTCTCTGGTTGTGCTCTGTACTTGAGAAAGTGACTCAAAGATCTCATGTCATAATAGCTAAAGCTTATTACAAGCCAACAACCAAAGCCTGGGGGTTGGGGCAGGATAATCATTTTATTCACTGTAAAGCTAGATATGATAATTAAGTTACAAGGAACTCGGGGGTGCCAGGACAGAACTATCAAAACCATAAACAATGATTAAAACAGAGCCTAAAAAGAAGCAAAAACAATCAGGCTTTCTAAACAGAACAGTAGGCCTCAGAGAAACAGTCTTCAAACGCGAGAGCAAACATCAGGCGTTGACTGGGGACATTCAACTTCAGGGTGAATTCCTGCGTCCAGATTTTGTAAAACACTCAAACGCGTTCCAGAAATAGGTAACCGAATCTCCAAGTCCGTGACTTTTTATTTGTAATCTTTTGAAGGAAAGAATACACTGGCCTGGGGTGATTTCAACACAGCCTAAATTTGCAGCCGGGACTTGCTTGGCTGGCGTTGCAGGGTCCAGTGAAGGTGGACCACGGGGCTGGGGGGAGGGGGAGGGGAGGGGGGACCAACTCCCACAAGAGCCCCTCAAGTGTCAGGGCGCCCCTGACCCCGGCCCTGCTGCCCCACACGTCCTTGGGCGTCATTGGAACCCCGGAACCCCGAGGGGTGCCGAGAGCAGGTTTTTATTTTCTGTTGTCGTCGGTGGAGCGGAGTCCCGCATTCCATAAATGTAAACTAGGTTTAATTAGAACTTTTATTTAGAAAAGAAAAAAAAAAAAATGGATTGTTCCGGGGAAAGACGTCTAAGGACCTCCTTCAATACTGTATAGCAAAAACACAGAACATGCCATATGAACCCCGCTTGGGAAATTCAAATAAGAAGCTTTGGAAACATAACGTGATTTGGCAGGAGCGTGATTTGAATGTGGTTGCGAGGTCCCACCAGCCACATATGCTTTTGCTAAGCGGCGCTGGTCCTTTCTTTCACAGCCGGAGCTTTTAAAACGTTACTTTATATATTTTTCTCCGAGTATCATTCTGAACCCAAAGTAGTTAACTCTGAATGAAACTCTCCTATTATGAAACGAGAACCCGTCCTGGAAAGGAGGAGGGGGGAGGAAGATGTTTGACTGTGACCCCTCTCTCTTCTCTCCACCCCCTCCGAGCACACGCACAAAAACTGCAGAGGGAGGGGAGGGGAGCAGAAGGAGAAGTCTGCTTATGATTATGAGTTGAACTTTGAACTGTTCCTATTGTTCCTGCCAAGGAGTTTTGAATGCTAATGTGAAAAGATATATATAAAGTTAGAGCTAAGGTATTTTAAGAGTCTACTGTAATGCACCGACCTTTTTTTTTTTTTTCCCTTCCCTTGCTTCATTGTTAAAGATAATATGCCTATCTAACAAAAATGCTTTCAAGATGTAACCATATTTTGAAATGAGTATCATAATACATCCTTTGCAAGCCTGGAATTTGGAAACAAAGAACTTGCTTTAATCTGTTTTTCTTTCCTACCTGATGAGCAAGGAGACAATGCTGCTGGAGAAGGTTGAGACATGTCCCCAGCCTCGTTTGCTTCTTTCCCTCTTTCTTCATCATGTGGAACCTGACAACCTTTCTTTCTGAAGCTACATAAATTAGACAGGGTGAAGACTATCCCTAGCTCCCAAACAAGCCAAGACAAGAAAGGATGCCCCGGTTGACAGACAGACTTCCAGTGTTTTTGCTAAACCGGTAGGGCGGTAAACTCCCCCATGCTCTCCTCTCCACTGAAAGAACAGCAGAGGCTAGATCCCTAGGCTTTCTTTCATTTCCCTCCCTTTTAGAGTTGAAAGGACATTTCACATCATGTAAAAAAGGCCAAACAGGCCACATGTACAGTCTTGGTTATGAATCCCCCACCCTGGGTCACAAATGCCTCCTGTGTTAGTCTTACCTGAGAAATCTCAGTACGATCCACCCGACTCAAGCGGCTTCACTGGTTGAAATGGCTGTCCAACAGGAAGGGGTTGATCTTTCCCTGCTGAGGTCTGGGGCAGCAAAAGTCCTCTGTGATTTTTCAGAAAGGTAGAGAGAGCGCGACAACCGTAGCCGATGGGTGATACGTCTCAGTGTGCGACAGGGGAAGGGCATGTCAACATAACCATCTGATTGGGGGAGATCATGGCAGTGATGTCTCTGTGACAGGAGGGACGGGAAAGCCTCTAGGAAGGGACGCGGCAAGTAGAAGTTTCCCAATATATTTTAACGGAATCTGGATCTCAGATCTGTCTTTAAGAACGTGTCCACGTGGGCCTTAAGAAAACCTTAATTTTCCTAAAAGAGGTTTGGGTTAAGATTTCAGGCCTTCAGAGGACAACTTAAGGATCTAGTTTATTCATAGAAAGCATTAGTCACCCTGAAAAACTTTCCATTGTCAACACCCTCAGGCTTCTAGAAAGATGAACACTGTTATGAATTGCAAAACCTACCAATCTTCTCCAACAGTGTACCATGCTGCATTAGGGGAAACCTGATCTCAAACAATAAATCTCTATTATTTTCAACAGACATAGAGACTTACAGATGGGAAATTTCTAAACAATTATATTGGGGTCTCTGTGTTTTTCTCCTGTATTCTGCACAATTAATGATGGTATCTAGATTCCAACAGAAGTCCCCTCCATGTGAAGTCTATGGTCCCTCTCCTAGCCAGAATCAAAACACTGGCAAATTTATTCCAACGTTGTGGAATTTAGCAAGGCCACTGCATTACTAAACAGTTCTGTATGCAAACGGGTCTAACGGGCTAACTGCAGGAATAATAGGTTGACCATTGTTACAGTTACATTCTGATGAAATTTGGGTAGATATGGCTTAAGCCAAGCAATATGGTGACCCGAAAGTTAATGTTTTAAAAGAAACAAGCAAAAGGGGCACCTGGGTGCCTCAGTCGGTTGAGTGTCTGACTCTTGACTTCAGCTCAGGTCTTGATCTCATGGTTTGTGGGTTCGAGCCCCACATCGGGCTCTGCACTGATAGTGGTAGAACCTGCTCGGGAATCTCTCTCTCCTCTCTCTGCCACTCCCCTTGCCAGCTCATGTGCACTCTCGTGGTGGAAAGAACCCACCTCCTGATGGGGCAGCACACCCAACAGAGCCACCTGACCAAGAGGGTTGGTACTGGATGATGCCTAATGGATAAATTATCTTCACAGTGTGGTCAGTCACTGAGACTTGGTGCGCTTATGGCCATCAGCCTACCGTGGCCAGTACAATGATGTCAACAAGTGACCAGAAAAAAGAAGAAAATCCTTTGCACTTAGGAACAATGAGAGGTTTCTTCAGGAGTATTTGAACTCATGTAGTTAAACAGAAATGAGGGAGGAGAATGGATAGTTCCTCGGTTCAGACTTTATTGTGGCAACTTTCCCAACTTCTTCAGACCAACTGCTTCTTGGGTAAAGTACTTCCCTTTGAGTCTCAGATGTTTTTAAGCCAAGAAATCCTTTTTTTGTTGTTGTTGTGGTTGTTTTTTGTTTTTGTTTGTTTCTTTCCAAATGAAATCTGATATTTAAACAGATAGTGGTGGAGTTACCCTTACTGAAATAAGGACAGGACTCTTGATAGCTGTGCTTTCTTGGACACCTTCCTGGAAGCTTTCCTAGTGCTCGCAAACCTCCGATCACTCCTGTGGACCCCTCAAATGCTGAAGAACAGAGTCTGAACACCACTCTCTCAGACCACACTCACATGTCATCTAATAGCCTTGTTTTAACTCTTCCTGGGGGATCACAGTGGGCAATGGATTACAAAGGGTGCAGTGCCAAACTCTGGCATTGATCCAGTTGCCCAGAAGATACCACCCCAAAACAGTCTCATCAACAGACATAATCTCTTGGGGTTACCTAACCTTTCTATTTGGTCTGTCTATGCTTTTTGTTTTCTAAGGATAAAATTCTGCATGGTTCTTTTCTGTGAGAAAGATCGCTTCAAAAGCAAACTGAAGTCCTCTCAAAATCAGCTGGTCCGTTATCAGATACAGCACTCATGGGAATGTAATGTACAGCACTGTGACCATAGTTAATAATACCGCATTGAATACTTGAAAGTTGCTAAGAGAGCCAATCCTGGGGCACCTGGGTGGCTCAATTGGGTAAGCATCCAAGTCCGGCTCAGGGCATGATCTCATGGTTTGTGGGTTCAAGCCCCACATTGGGCTCTGTGCTGGCAGCATGGAGCTTGCTTGGGATTCTCTCTCTCCCTCTCTCTGCCCCTCCTCTCCTCATGCTCGCTCTCTTTCTCTCTCTCTCTCTCTCTCAAAATAAATAAACAAAAAAAGAGAATCAATCTTAAAATTTCTCATCACAAAAAATTCTGTAACTATGTATGGTGAAGGATGTTAACTAGACTTATGGTGATCATTTTGCAACATATACAAATATTGAATCATGTGTACACCTGAAACCAATATAACGTTGGCTATATGTATATATGTGCTATATATAATGTTGGTTATAATGTCTGGAATCGAGTATATATGAACAAAGTAAGGAGAAGAATTGCCTTATTTATGCTTGCTTCTTGTCCCCATCCTGAATTTTCTGAAAACTCGATTACTATATTATATCTCCTACATTTGTACAGACTATTTCATTTAATCAAGTGAATTTTCATTTACTGGTTAAACTGAAGCCATGAGGTATGTGAAACAGAGGAAGAAACCAAGTGAAGTCAGTAAATGCTGCAGGTAGAACTTGAACCCAGGGCTCTCTGGGTTTATTCAACTCAATGGTCCTGCTTCCCCTCAGCCCCCACCCCACCCCCGGACCCCACTGTAAAAAAGTCTCTTTCTATTGGCATTTTCCCATCTCCATGATGATGTTCCTCTTGCTCATCTCACTTTTCTGGGAACCAACAGATCTGAAAGCAAGTATTCTTATTTATAGTAGAATATAGTAATACATCACTGATGATCTCAAAAATGATGTTGAATCCTGAGAAAAGATAAAATATATTATTCCTGTATCCTCAAGGAAGGGAAAGTTATATGATGTATATTTTAGAAAGCAGCTAAAAATATAGCATTTCAGAAGAAGAGCTGTTCTTGAAATTCACTTATATGAACCTCTTTTTTTTTTTTTTGCCTAATGGCACATAAATGACTTATATCCTTTTTCATATTAACAATAATAGTTGCCATTTATTACTTGCCTACTATTCATGAAGCTAGACATTAACCACCAAGCCTGACAACAACTCTAGAATTAAGTATTAATATCCCTGATTTACAGGGGGATCAATTGAGGTTCGGCAAGAATTCCTCTTTTCCAACTCCACCCAGCTGCTAAGCAGTGAAGTTAGTATTCAGACCTAACCCTTTCTTATTCCAAAAGTTATACACCTTCCAACAAACCACAGTTGCCACATTTTTTTTTTTCCACTCAGGGACAAATAGGTTTTACAGGTGCTCGTGCAGCTCATTTGCAAAACGCACAGTGATCTTTAAAACAAGCCTGATGCAGACCTGTACCATATCTGTAAAAATTGTCTGAGTGAATTGTCTGAGTGTCTCATCTGTCAATGTCAGAGTGGTGACCAGAAGCCCAAGTGTGCAAGCTGAAAAACACAAAAGTTACTCCTGTCATAGCTGATGTGCTATTGCCATAAGTCTCCCATCCCGCCTCTAATAGTTTTTAATATCCTGAAGGTATTCAAGAGTGTATTGCATTTTTAAAGAGTTCTTGGCTACGCCTCCAGAAGGGACTCCACAGAGTGAGTGACCCACAGGTGTCCTCAGGTGGATACCGACTATTTGTCTCATCATTCCATAAGACACATTGGGTGTGTACTAATTCCAACATTTTCTTTTCACCACAATTTGCTTCCTTTCTCCCAGAGACCGTACTCAAAACCCTGCCTCGTCTTATATCTAATTTACACCAAACCCTCCCAGTGGATTCTAGGATTTCAAATTTACCTATAGGCCATATTTCCAAAAACACGTATGTTGATAGGATAATTCGGTAGTATCCCACCCCTGAAATCTAAAACGGAACAGTTGAGATGGACTCTCATTGAGAGTGGGCCTTTGTATGGCACTGGAATCCAAAGCTCTATGTGCCATTGCCCTCAAGAGAATGGCTTGTAAATTTCAAAGGTGACCTTTGAAGTTAGGCCCACTGAGAATCATAAAAACTATGAATCCTTTCCCCAGAAAAAACTGCACAGACACCCAAATTTTGGGCAACACTTTCAGGGGATTCTTAGAACCATGGAAGTATCTGGTCCCAGGTTAAGATTTCTTGCTTTGAAAGGGAAGCTGAGACAAAACAACTCCCATTATCCCTATTATGTGGCTATCAAGCCAGGGAATTTAATTTTTTTTAAAGGAGTGACCTATAAATGAGAAGTTTATGTGGTATGATGCTACACAGAGCAGCTGTCACAAGAGCCACAATGAGGACTGGGTATGTACCCTTCTATGCTGGAAGACTTACACACCAATTCAGAGGGCAATGGCCTCTGACCCTTGGGAGGCTACTTGGCATGCTTGGAAGAGGATTCATTCATTCATTCATTCATTCCAGAGATCAAATAATGTTTACTAAACACGAGCACACCAGGCTTAGGCAATGTATTGAAGATTAAAAGACGAGTAAGACAGCCCCTGGATAAACTCTGTTGTTAGCTTTATTCTGCTCCACCTTTTTGCCCAGCCTTCCACCCCCTCTCCTACGACTTTCAACCCAAGAGATGAGCCAAATTGTAGTCACATGAAACAAAGGCAATCCTAAAGGTTAAGATTTTTTTCACATATGGAAAAAGTCCAAGAAAGTCAAAGAGGAGTTATTCATTTCCCCATAACCCATTGCACCTAGAAAGGTGCCATGAAGAGAGCTGGGAAAATTGATTACACTGAACCTGTGAGGTCAGAGGTGGCTATGGAAGTCAGGGAGAACAATAGCTCCTATAAGCCTTGATGCTTTGATGAGATAGAGGCAATTGACCTAACTATTCACATCTAGATATAGATCTGATTACATTAGGCAATTATATAGGGTAGCTGCTTTTTCTTCAATAACAGCAGCAATAACTGTTCTACAATTTATGGGACACTTCCTATATGGATGGCACTGTGCTAAGTAAGTGCTGTGCATGAATCATCTAATTTATTGTCTACAACAACCCTAAGTAGACACAATTTTTTTTTTAATTTTCCTGAATCTGCAGACAAAGAAACCATGGCTTAGAGAATGGAAACAGGTCTGCCAAGGTAGTCAAGATGCAAATATTAGAATAGACTCCAACTCAGAGCAGTCTGACCCAAAGTCAGTGCTCAACCACACCACTACAACATTTTGCGACCCTCAGCAGAACCCAGAGGGAATACAACAGCAAGTGGATAATTTTTTTAAATTATGAATTGAGCATGGAGGAAGGAAATCTAGACATAACTTAGAGTTATCTACTCAGTGTGTGACTACGTGAAGGTACTCATGCATGGGTGCAAGCAGGATGGAGAGAGGGGAAGATTGTGGTGATCTGAATGTCAATACCACAAAAGCTGTTAACATCTGGGGGTGAATAGAGCTACAGAGATGAAGTGACAGAAAGGAACACAAGGATACTACACACACACACACACACACACACACACACACACACATCATCCATCTCACAGTTGTGCCAAATGACACGCCCTTCAAAGGATAAAAGTTATGGGCATCTTAACATCCATGAAAAAGGCCATTTTGAGATGCCTCTGCAGTATTTGTCAAACTGTAAGATCAAGGGTCCTGTCCCAATCCATACTGTCAAACTATAGCAGAGATAACATGACCATCTACATCTTAAAAGACACAATTCTGAATGAAAGCCTTTTCCAAATGTCATCTAAAAACACAAATATACAGTGTCCCATCACCATTGGCTAGAAGCCGATCCCTTCTGTATATCCTTTAGGAAAAAGGATCAGTAAATAACATTTCAGAAATGATAACAGAGAGCCCTGTAAAGGAATCATCCGGAAACCCCAAAATGTTGGAGAACAGCATTCGTAACTAGATTTGAGAGAACAAAGAAGGCATTTTGCTGCAGGAACCAAATTGCAGTGTGACCTACACAGCATTGATATTGGGTTCTGATGCACCACATGGAAAGCTGTCGTGAACACACTTGCTCTTTCTCCCAGCTCCCATCTCTGGGTTCCTGTAAACTCTCGGAAAAGGCTTAATTCCATTCACACTATTTTAACTTCATACCATACCCCTTATGTCCATGACCTAAAACTGAGGTCATAAATAACGATTGTGTCTCTTCACATCTCTCCCCTTCTCAGTACCACTGTGCAGATCACGTTACCGTAAAGAAGTTAGAGGAAATACTCATTTTAATGCCAGAATCAAACCAAAGCTACTAATCTCTGGTAAACCACCCCCAGGAATGATGATGGTAATGAAGTTGATTTCTTAGGGGATTCCTTCGGAAAGATCAAGTCACAAACATTCAAATGGTAGCCTTAGATCCTCTCCGCAAACTGAGGTACCTCTGACAAGTGTAGGGCTTCTCATTTGTCACAGAGTTGGCCAAAGGTTCCAGTCAAAGACCTCAGTTTTTTCTTTCCATTTCCTAAAATAAAATACAATATGTAACACTTAATTAACATTCTTTGTCAATGTCTTCCCTCAATCCTAAGGGTAAAGCTATAATCTTTGCACCTCCCATAAGCGCTGTGAAAGCTACATGTACCAAGTTGGAAAGTGACTCTGTGCTTGGATGTAAAAAGTGAGTTATTGCATGTTAAATAATGATCAAAATGCTTATTAAAACCTGCTTAAAGAATACTAGTCATATCAATTGCATAGCTCTTAACCCTCAGTAATTATGTCATTTGTAATCAATTGCCTTTTTCATTAGTCATATTATTATATTCTGTAGTTGGTTTCTATTACATAATTGTTTATCCTCAATAAATATGTTTTAATAAGCAGTTGTATTTATACTCCATGAAATAACAGTCTTAATTAATCTAAGTTGAATACTCATTTGGGAACCTAAATTGTGAGTCTTGCCAAAATTCTGTAAGCATGATTCATGTCAAGTTGAATAACAAAAGGTGTGCAATGTGCTTAAAAAAAAAAAAAGTACATATTCCAGTGCCTGCATTTCACAGGAAGTTTGTGGAGTAGCTATTCTTTATTTTTAAAGCTTCTAACTTTTCAAGAAGGAAGATTCATTTTTTTAAGACTTCCTGAGAATATCCTTATATTCTACTTAGATGGGATGGATCACTAAAACAAGAACGCTTTGGCTTAGTTTTGATTTTTCTACGACCAAACTAGACAAAGCTATTTTATAGTGGATAAAAAAAGAATGACTTTCACCACATGATAGTTTTGGACAGCATCATTTTAATAGAGTTAGAGGTAAAATATCAAATTTCATTTAACAGAGAAATGTTAACCAAAGGCAAAAGTACATGGTTCATTTTTCATTTCTCAAAACTGTTAGAGTTGTCTGGCTAGCAAAAGAGATTAATCGGAAAGCAGTCTTTCTGGTAACTTCACTGACTTTTCTCAGACAGCCCTAGGAAATTAAAAGCTAACTCCAAAAGAGTAAAAGACGTTTAAAGAAGAAAAAAAAAAAGAAACAAGACACAATATCTAATTTTCATTTTTCATCAGATAATCAACCCCCTTTTTGCTGCACTATGAAGAAGGTCAGGGCATTATAAGACGAGGAACGTTCTAGAATTACTAAACAAAACAAAACAAAAGGCAGAGATATTCTCATGGGGAGCACACTTTAAGTTCATTTGCTACATATCATACATACGTTGACTTAGACCAGTTACATGCAGCTGATAGCAAACTCAGCCCATGAAAGATCTTGAACTAATAGACCAAATGACCAAGGAACATGATCGGACTACAGAAAGTTTTGCCCAGGTGTGCAAACAGGCGAGGCTGTGGGGACACTAAGGTCTGGGCAGAGCAGAAGGTCTTGGGTGTATCCTTTAGCTCTTGGAAACTCACTTTTAATAGATGGCATTTCTCAAATCCCTTAGCGCACGTGACTATTGCTTTTCAACACATATTTTCAAAATCTCTAGAACCACCAAATAAATTTCAGTAAATTTTGTGAGGTCACATTAAGGTTAGCATAGAAAGAGGACCACCCACATAGCCAAACTGGCATGTCTCTTTTCAGTTTTCATTGTCAAAAGGACAAAGGAACTGTTTTTAATGAAGTGTTTTCCAGTTGTCTTTTGTTTCATATTTTACACAGGAAAAAGGAAAATGTTTCCTCAGTTCAGGGCATCTGAATCATATTTCCAAGGGGACAGGCATTTTCAGGACAGTAAGTACTAAATTATAAATAACTTTCAATAAATTAAACTGTAGTCTGGCTTTTTTTCTTCCTTGGAAACATTTACCCTTCAGAAGACTTAATTGTTCTTCAAGATAAAACGACAGTTGCTTCTAAAGTGTATAAGGCAATTGGGCATATGTCAGTTACAAAGTAGTGACGAGATAATGTGGTACAACACACTTCCTCGAGAAACTCCACTAAACCAATGAATGCAAATGTATTCTAGCTTTCTGCCTCTTGTCAACTAATCCAACTTGCAAAACTGGACGAGCTCTCTATTAATGGTTTGAAGACCATAACAGTCCTTGTTATAATCCATTGCCATCTCCCCACAAGTAGCATGAAGGAGACACACAAGGCGGTTATCCTGATAATCAGAGGCCAGAAAATCAACTAGTCCACAAAGGTCTAGAGAATTCAGGTGAAGATATTGAGTCTCTGTATCCTTCAGTTAAGTGTTCTTTTATGTATTTACTTTTCGTCACAGACATGAGCCCAAGTTCTACAAAAAGAAGCAAAAATGAATCCAACAGTCTGTACTTTGCTAGTTATATATAGTCAAATGAATGGAGTTAGATTCTACTTACAAAAAAGAAGAAGAAGAAGAAGAAGAAGAAGAAGAAGAAGAAGAAGAAGAAAGAAGGAAGAAGGAAGATGAAGAAGAAGAAACCAGAACTCTGATTTGCCCATCTTTCTCAATTCTGGAAAAAAGTGATTTTAAGAGCGTTTCCCAACAGTTGGAGATTTCTCTTATAATCCTGCCCAGAGCAAGAACATTTTCCAAAACATAGGTCCGATGACGGCAGTAATTAAGACAGAATTAAACTGCTTATCTTGAAATTTCAGGAATCAAAGGGAGAAATATTTTTAGACTGCAGACTTTGTCTTACTCTTCAAATCCTCTCAAACGTAAAATAAAGGTAAATAGGGGTCCACCTACAAATTAGTCGTGATTAGAAGCCTCTAGAAGTAGAGAACGGCTGGGAAAACTAAACTTAGTCTTCCCTCCTAACAACCCAACCAAATTGTACTTATATGCTATTGTTTCAGAATATGTTTACAACCAGGTTTTCCCCAACTGTGCCCTCTTTTCCCCTTCATGCCTGTAAGTCAACCCAATCATTTTTTATACTGAAATTTTAAAATGCTTCCAGATACAGGCAAAGCTCTTACTCAAGAGGGAGAGCTAAAGCACAAAGAAGCAGTGCCTAACATCAAAGGGTGGGGCAAATTTAGCTCCTAACAGTATGCAGAAACACACACACACAGATAGAAATAGAAGGAATATAGGAAAAGTCTGCATCTCCGGCATTTCATATAGGGACCCCACTCCCTACATCCTTCCCGTATGTTCTTACCAGGGTGATTAGGACGAGGGGTCTTGCTTTATTCATCCTCTTGCCTCCACCAGCACCTAAGTTTTTCAGCCTAGAAACTTAGTGAATGTATGGTGAATAAATGGACACAGGGGTGAATAGAATGGAAAATAACCTACATGAAGATGAAAGAGAATTAGAACAGGACAGGAGAAGGAGAAGACGAGTGTCCACCTTGCTCCCACCCAAAGCAGATTTCCTGAGAACAGATTTTCCTCTTGGCACTGGGCCATAATGCAGAGTTTCCACAGCTTAAAGATCAGCCCTGCTCCTTCTGGTTTCTTCTCCCACTGCCCTTCCCTTATTTCCAAACTAAGGAAGTTTGTAAAAGTACATTACTGCACAGACCACTGGGCAAATGGCCAAGTGTCCTTTGGGAAAGCTAAGCCTGAATCTCATTTTAAAAGGATACTGATTTTATTATGGCACTAGGTTACTGTAATCAGAGAATACACATTGAACTTGCACGTTCTCAAGCATGTGCAAAATTTGTATACTATAGAATACGGATCTTTTCCACCAAGTCATTACAATTCTGGGAGTCCTGTTGTCAAAATATGGAGATCACAGAGATATGTACCATAGGGCCCTTATCTGCAAAGTCTTCTCTGACTTTCTTCAACTAGGTTACTCTCTCTCTATCCTCTGGATTCTGGTCACACTCCATCTGCATTCTCTTATAGCCTTGCCACTTTCTGCTTGACATTATTGTTTTTAGGCTCACATCTAATCTCAACTAGAATCAAGCTACTTGAGGACATTGTGCCCCACAAAAATCTTTATAGTGCCTTATTCAGCCCTCGTTCCTTGCCATTAGAAGACTCCCATAACTTTGTTCATTTATATCAAGCGAGTAAATCTATTTTGATTGTAGTTTAGTTAAACTATTGGTCAAAAGAACCCCCACAAAGTGGTTTACACCCCAAGATGGTTAGGATTAACCGTGACAGTTACCTCCCTTCAAGCACTCATTTTATGCTCTGCATTAAGCCATACACTTGTGTGTCCTCCATTCTAACCCCTGCTAGAACCCTATCACAGATAATATCATCCTTTTTACACCTGAGGAAGCTGAAGCATAGAGAATGAATTAATTTTACCCCCATTTACCTTGCTAGGGAATTGACAAAACTGGGTTTAAACTCAGGACATCGGATCCCAAAATCCATGCTCAGGGCCATTGTGGAATCTTACATCCCAGTCCGCCAGTAAGGCCTTCCAGATCTTCATTTCAAGAATCATTTTTTAGAAAGAAAGAACCCAGGCATACTTTGTACACAAACTGGCCAGCTGCTATGATCTGAAAAAGCAAGGTTCTTCCTCAAAAAAAGAAACAAGTTCCTTAAAACCCCGAAAGGTCTACCTCAAAAGAAGTGCCAGGACCTTTGAAGCAAGAGTGACAGTAAGTCCCGTTTAAACCCAGAATGACCTGGAAGCCCAGATTGACAACAGCCTCCTGTGATACCCAAAGCCTATTGTGCTGTAAATTTATCGTCAGGGAAGTTGGGTTTTTGTTCTCGAACAGGAAAACGACTTCAAAGTTTCTGCTCCTACTGGAATAGATCTTTCATAAGTCACTTTACCCAGATTTATTTTTCACGAGGTGTGAACTTTTCTTCCCGGGAGGTTCTTTTTCAACATTTCCTCGTAAGTGATTGTCTTAAAGGAAAAATGCAATTAAATATTCAAGACCTTGGAGCTGTTGTATAAGAAGAATGCATACGCTTGAGTGAGGGCAGTCTACATTTAGGCTCACAAGGAACGCTGAAACACAACAGGTATGAATTATTACCCAATCTTTCATGCTCTAACGTGTCTCCCTGCCTAATTGGAGGAGTAAGTTCTAGGATTCACTGGGGGTTTTTTCCTGACTGACATCACCCTTCATTCTTGAAGCTAGATACTTACAAAGAAATCCTCAAAACTACAATGGAATATTCATTCATGTGCACCAATTGATCCCCAGGTGTTACTTAGGAAATTTGCAGCCCTAGGAATCTTCTTTGTCCTGAAAATGCCCTGTGGGCTGCCATGACTTCCTAGTCCTTTATTCAAGGCTTTGGGGACTTAAAGAATAGAGGGGCAGGGATGTTAGTGGAAATTCAAAAGGGTTCCTGTTTATTTCCATGGGATGTGGTGTGGGGTTTTTTGGCCTTCTCTCCTTCTGCCTTTGCTCTCACTCCCCGGAAACACCTAGATCTTCTGAATTTTTCCATCAAAAGTAACTTTTTTTAAGTCCTTTCTGGACTCAGACCAGAGTTTGAAGGTTGCCTCTTTGGCATTTGAGGAGTGACAGACCATGTTTCCTATGAAAGGCCCTTAGCGGGGGCACTGGTGAACATAGGAAGTATTTGGGGTTTGGGGTTGCTTGGGAAAATCTCTGAAAGGACATCCCCCAGGTCTCAGCCTGGAAGTAAGATGGGACTCTCAAGCATGGCATGAACACCATCGAAGGAAAAATGATGTCATAACAAATAATATAATTTTTGAATGTTTACTATGGGCCAGTCACTGGCCCAGGGGTCTTTTTTGTATTGCTTCATTTAATCCCAGTAATTACACCTTGAAGGGATGAACAAGTATCCTCCCTTCATCTTGCAAATGGGTTGTCATCTGCCAAGGTCACACAAGTAGGAAGTGGATTCACATACCGCAGTAAAGTAGGTGCTGTGTTAGAAGTATTATCTTCTCATTTGCTGTCTCACTGATTCACGGAAGGAGGGAAGAAATAGATGAAGTATGATCTGAAACCATCTCAGTTACTTATTTCTCAATTTTTCTTTCTTTAAACTTACAAACAGCCCCCCCTCCCCATCCCTTGCCATGGCCTATAACATCTAGAATAACTCTTATTGAAGTGGCTAACATTTTGCTTTCATGAAGACTAGAAATTGTCTGATAGCCAAAAAATAATAGGTTCTATGTTCCTCGTAATCCCTAGGATTCCTCCCTTGATGAGGTGCAAAGTCATTGTCAGACAACTCTTAATGGCTCCCTTTAATATCAGCATGTGACCAAAAGTGCTCAACAATGTTCTGCCCATCTTGCTAGGAAGGATGATAAAAATCTGAGGGCTAGAAAGGCTCATTTTGAAAGGTCAGCCAACCAGTCAATTACTTAAAAAAAAAATCAATCAAATAATAAATACTATTAGAATCCTAGTAGGTACAAAGGACAATTCCAGGCTTTAGGGGAGATAGAGAAAAAAAGATCAATAAAGAAAAGAAAGAAGGCAGGGAGAGGGGAAGGAGAGAAGGAACAAAGGACTGGGAGAAGAGACAGAGGAAAGGAAAACTCTAGCAGCCTCCATAAGCAACTTAAATCTCTCTTCACTCATCATTCCCTGCTTTGCCGAAAATAATTCTAAAAAAAATCCTGCGTAATGCACACAAATTCTGTTGTGATATTACAGATTTTACACACTTCTTTGGCCTATCATCAACAAAGATAGCTGGAAAACAGAAGACAAGAGATACAATTAGGCTTTGATCTTTAAAGATCTCTGCAGGTTCTCTGGAACCTGTGTATCAGTTAAGCAAGCCTAGGCTGCCTTGCAAATCCAGTTTGCTAAGGTTTTACAAAGTCTTTGAGTATGCTTTTTAGTCAACTCCCTAACATATAAAGATTCTTTCCTTTTGTGGGCATGTTCAGTATTGACCCAAATTAGATCCCAGGGAATCTCACTGGGGAAGAGTAAATGACAAGAGAGCTTCTACACAAAGAGATAGAATGTGATTTGAAATTCAACAATTATTTTGTGTACTACTGCCCTATGCCAAAAAAAGTCAATATTTTTCTATTTATGTTCTCTTCCTGGAAACCTTTTCTCTAAAGTTCAGTTCAAATATCTGTTGAAGGTGGGCTAAAACTGAGACTAAATGGGAGACCTCGCATAGACCATCCAATCTCATGAAACAAATTTTATCAAGAAGGATCCATGTTTCGATTTGCTCAAGACAATCCCAGTTTACCCCAGTGGCCCTGGTGGAATTTTTAATACGACTCCCTTTCACTCCCAAACATGTCCCAATTTGGATGATTACTTTCATGGTCACCTAGAACATATATCTAAATATATGCACAGAAGAAACACATTTTTTATTGTGGCAGAAAACCTGAGTGCCTTAGACTCAGTACTTGTTATATGATCTTACACAATTTATTACCGCTCTGAGCCTCAGTGTCCATGTTATAAACTGGGAAATGTAATTATCCCCTTAAAGTGTTGTGTGAGGCTCCAAAAAGACAAGGTCTATGAAAGTGCCTTATAGATAGTAAAGCTCTCGCAATTGCTGGCAACCATTGTTAATTTAGCTTTCTATAAATTATGTGTAGGATAGAACCGAGAAACTACAAAAATTGAAGACTTGGGAAATATGACTTAAGAAACAGTTGACTCCATCTGACTTCAGTCTGGAACAAGAACAAAAATCTTTATGTTCAACTTCTAGGTCACCAACCTGGCAGTTCAGAGACTAACAAACATTAACACTCAGACACAGACACACACACACACACACACACACACACACACACACCCCAATCTTTTGAATGTTATGCCAACTGTATATTTTATCTTGTATAATTTATAATACACTCAAAGAGAATATAGTTAGCTCCATTTTATAGAGCGGGAAACTAAGTTTAAGTCAAGAGCTTTTCTCAAGATTTACCTGCAAGAAAAGTAGAGTTGTACTTGATCCCTTCAGAACACATATCTGGAAGGAGCCCATTTGTTTAAACCCTGTAGCTGTGATGTGGAAACATTTAATTTCCTGATTGCCCCTGTATTCAGAGATCAAATCATCGGGACGTTGAAATTAATCTAAAAGAATAAAGTGAAGGTGATCCTATTACTACCTTCTACGTATTTGCACTAGGCCGTATTTTGATAATAGATTCAATCAATGGTGCTGTTTACGGTACTTTATAGAAGGATTTAATAACAGATGTTTATGTCTTCTCATCTGCCATGAGGCTTTTAATGATAGGAGATGTTTTTGCCATTGGCCCAAAGAGTTGATTTCACTAAAGCCAATGAAATAAGCCCATCTACTTAATTTAGCATTAGGGAAGCTCAGTGTGTTTTGTGTTTCTTTACCTGTTCAAACAGGTTAGCAGATAGGTGGCTCATCCGTTTTCTGAAGAGTTCGCTTATTTGTTGCAATCTACCAGTGTAAGTCCTAGGGATCCTCGTTTCTTCCATTGGCGCTGTCAGGAACCTCTGACCAATCAGTGAACCAAAACAACAAGGGTCCAACTAGCTTTATTTTGGTCAGCAGGCCAAATGTAAGCCAACTGTTAAATGTGTTTTAAAAATAAAAGGCAAACAAACAAAGCAAAATGAAAAGATTTAAAGATCATGAAAACAGTCTCCTTTCCAAGTTTTTAAAATTATTTATTTTGAACTCTGAGGGTTTTTTTTTATTTTATTTTATTTTGATTATGAATTCTTTCTGCTCAAGAACAGAGCAGTAAATTTGGCTCAATGTCCCAAAAAAGAGCAGAATTTTTGGCACTGAATCATTATAACAACATAATTTTCCAGCTCATGCCTACTCTTTATCTAGATTAGAGAAGCATTTATTTTTACAGCAAATCTAGGTTCTTTATAGTGAGAGGTGGTAATACTGCATGATAAAGAATCAGTTTGAGGATTAACCCACTAAGTGAGCGGCTTATGGTGAGTAAACTGGCAACCTGGGAACATAGGGGAATCTTATGGTTTATACTTAGTGATTTTCTCCTGACGTTGTTGAGTTGACAGGAGTCAAAGAGTGGAAAAGATACACAAATATAGGTTCTGGGGGCTGAAACCAGAAGAGCTACTGAGAATAACTCTAGTCATTCTCCCTTTGCTTCTCCACATTCTACAGCCCTTCCACAAGTTCTGACGATTTTACCCAAGAAGCGGTGTTCAAATCCATCCCTGTCTTGGCCCTCCTTCCCACCAGGTACTCCTCACAGGCACTTAGCAATCCCTGCCACAGCTTCCAAATGGTTTACAAAACACTAATTTCTCCAATCTTTAGCCCCATGTTTTTCAAGCTATTTTTATCTGTAGAAACCATTTGTGAATCTAAAGTTGTATGTGGGTGCTCAACATGGGGAAAATTAAAAAAGCAGATGCTTTGCTTGAAGGAAATCCAGAACCCAAACCCAAGAGTAGTTCGAAAACCAAAGCTCTGCTCCAATTCATTTTCTAAGCGTGGTGTGCATCAGGAATCATCCAAGAGGCATAGGGCATAAAGATACGTCCTCCCTGGCCCACCTCCAATAACTCCATCCAGTAGGAGTGGGATTGGACGCCGGAACCTGCATTTTTAACAAACATCCGCATGGGATTCTTTTGATGTATCTGCTTCCAAGCTCGTTTTTGAGGAATACTGCCTGTTGCTGTCTAATCTCTGCATCTTGATCTCCTTACTTCTGTACTTAAGGAATCCCCCCAGCCTCCCAAATATTCATTTCAGGCATATAGGCTAGACCATTCAAACCCTGACCTCCACCTGCCTCTGAAACTCTCTCTGAATACATCTGCGCTGGGCCAGATTGTCATTCTTCCTTGAGCACAGCTCGCCCTCCCATACCTTGGTTCCTTTGTACGTTGACTTGTCCCTACCTGGAAGCATTTTCTACCCAGTCTATTCCTGCAGTTCCTTTACAGCCCACTGTAAATATTGCCCTCTTTATGAAGACTTCTCTGATCCTGCCATTTCCAAAGTTCATCAATCACTTCCTCTTCTGATATATTCAATTTATCGGTTTATATTCAAAGATTAGAAGTTTATCTCCTTGACTGGACTATGGGATCCTTGAAGCCAGATATGTCGTCTTGATCGTCTGCATTTCCGTGGCACAGCAAACATTTTGGTATACTGTAGGAGCTCAACAAATATTTGCCACGTTAATTAAGTCATCATTTGTGTCCTGTGGGAAGATAGCAGATAAAGAACTGGACAGGAGCTCAGAAGAGTTGGGCTGCTTTTCTCTTCTGCCACGTCCTAGTCTGTGAGTGCAAGAAAATGACTTTATGCCAACACAGTTGACAACTTAGGTGAAATAAAGAAGTGATTTCCTTGAAAAATCACATTTCAAAACTGACAATGGAAAATAGGGAAAAATATGTGTATTTGAATAGCCTTCTATCACCTATCTATCCATCTATCTATTGATCATCTATCTGCCTATCGACACAGTTACAAAGGAAATTGAATTCATAAGAATTTTGAAAAACGTTCCCACACAAAAAAAAAAAACAAAAAACAAAAAACAAAACTCCAAGTCAGGATGGGTTTTCTAGAGAATGGTGTTAAAGATTTGAGGAAGAATTGGTACCAATCTTACACAAATTCTTTCAGAAAATAGAGGTTTGGGGAACACATTCCAATCATCTTATTACCCATAACGTTATCCTGGTACCAAAATCTAAAAAGACAAAACTAAAGACCAAAGGGATAAGATATACACAAAAATGATTTAAAAATATTAGGATATTAAATCCAGCAATTGAAAAAAAAAAGTTAATACATTATGTACATGTAGTTTCATCCCAGGAATGCAAGATTAGTGGACGCTCAAAAAACAAAACAAAAATAAAACAAAACAAAAACTTTAATGTACAATATTTTGTGTCTAAAGAAACTATATGATTGATTACTCAATAGATGTACAAAAGGATCTGACAAAACTCAACACCCATTCAAGATTTATAACTCAGAAAACTAGGGATAGAAAGAATATTTCTCGGGGCACCTGGGTGGCTCAGTCGGTTAAGCATCTGACTTCAGCTCAGGTCATGATCTCGTGGCCTGTGAGTTCAAGCCCCTCATCAGGGTCTGTGTTGACAGCTCAGAGCCTAGAGCCTGTGTCAGATTCTGTGTCTCTGTCTCTCTCTGCTCCTCCCCCCTCATGCTGTCTCTGCCTCTCAAAAATTAATAAACATTAAAAATTTTTTTTAAAAAGAATCTTTCTCTCTCTGATAAAAGACCAACAAAAACCTACAGCTAATATAACTAATGATAAAAATTGAACAAACTCCTTCTAGAATTGAGAAAAAGGCAAGAATGTCTCCTCTGACTGCTTTTATTTAACATTTTAAGGGTACGAGAGAGGAGTGGTAGGGGCAAATAGAGGAATCAAGATAGCATTTATAAATGCTAAAGCTGGATGACAATTGCTGACAGTGAGTTATGTTATTCACCCTACATTTATGTACGTATAGAATTTTCCATGACTGGGTCGGGGCAGGGGTGGGGGTTGGAAAGCGATTCTACAGAAGAATTAGCTTTCTTTGTTCTGCCCACTACTCCAATGCTTTCACAAAGGTTTGGATTGGGTTTTTTAAGTTTTCTTCCTTTCCTTCCTTCCTTCCTTCCTTCCTTCCTTCCTTCCTTCCTTCTTTTCAGAGAGAGTGAGCAAAAGCATGTGTGTGTGGTTGGGGGAGGGACAGAGAGAAGGAGAGAGAGAATCCCAAGCAGCCTCCCCCATGCTGTCAGGGCAGAGCCCAATGTGGGGCTCAATCCCATGAACCATGACATCATGACCTAAGCCAAAAGCAAGAGTTGGGCATTTAACCGACTGAGTCACCCAGGCACCCCTTGAATTGGGTTTTGAATGATGGAGAAGGTGATGCAGAAAAAGGGAGGACAGAAAAGGTTAGGAATCGAATAGAAATAAGAACAGACTTTCTATGCTGGAAAAGTACATGCCTTTTTGAAGAAGAGGATTGGAGCTGTGAAAGAGGGAGAGATGTAGAGTAAGTTTGGAAAAGCTGGGCTGAATTCAATCATTTAGGATCCTGAAAGCCAAACAAAGAACAGTACACCTTCTTTTTCCCATATTCAGACTCCACCTTAATCCATTATTGAAATATTTACTGAAAACCATCCCAGGCTTAAGGAACAATTTAGATCAAATACCATAGTAGCAAATATCATTAGAACAAAAACAACAACCGAACCTCTTCCCCAAAACGAGAGGGCTCAGCGTAGCAAAAGCCAGATGTATATTGCAACTGTTTTCGGTAACACTTACTTCAACAGTATTCCAGTATAACCAAACTTTGAACCCCCTCTGGAGTTCACGGTTTCTATGACTTGTGTGAGATAGAATAACGTCAAATCCTTGTAGGTTGTAAACTGACCGGGACTTAGCAGGATTCAGTTGGTGTATTAGGAAGGAGTTGCAGGCATGACAGCCTAGAAACTGAGTTCCATGACTTTCTTGCTATAAACTTGGGCAGTTACTTAACTTCTCATGTGTAAAATGGAAATGATAGTGCCTCTCTCAAAGATCGGCAATCTTAAATGAAGGAAAATATCATATGGAAAGTGAACATAAGGTACTTAGCAGAGTGCCTGGTCCGTAGACTCTTTCCCTTCACTTTGACCCAGTGTCTAATATTCTGGTTCATCTTCACATCTGAGAACCTGCCTGCCACCCAGCTGTCTCCCACAAGGAATAATGAGACAGTTTGATGCCAATGCCTCCATGGAACCCCACTTGTTTTTTTCATTCCTGGAGTGTCCCCACACTGCTCACTGGCCCCTTGTAGCCAATTGAGAAAGGCCAAATATACCTGAAGGCCAATTACAAAGTCTTCTCCACTTCTAAGACCTCACTTTAACAGAACACCTGCCGATCAAAACCTGTTTCAGTAGTTCTTTTTATTCTATAAAAGGTACCCACCCCCAGCTTGTGCACCTGCTGAAACAACAGTGACCACAGATGAGTTCTTTCCATGCAAGTTCGTGAATAAATAACCTTCATTAATTTTGTCCCAGATGTAGTTTTGCCTTTGACACATTGTTTCTCCCTGGCCCTGAAAACGGGGCTATGACACGGAGCGCTGGATCATGAAGTGAGCTCTCCAGGGCATTATTGTTTCTACTGAAAGAGGTTCTCAAGTCAACCAAGTGTCTGAAGTCTGTTTGACAATGAACGCCACACGTGTACCCACGCCTTATGGTGTCACGGCGGTCATTAGTATATCGAAGGCCTGGAGTGAAAAACCCTTGTGTTTGAGCTGATCTGATCCAAGTTTCTTCCACACCAGGGAATCCTTCCTTGTCCGCCTCATAATGCGACAGTAAACGAGTCACCAACCTCTTCATGGTGGGGTCACTGTTAGGACCCAGAGGCTGCTAACCAGTGAGGTAGGACAACAGGGGTGCGAACAAAGGAGAAAACAATAGAGAAAGGAAGAGAGAAGGAAAGGGAGTGGGGAAAAGACTGGAATGACAAACATCTAAGGCCTATGTGGGAAGAAACAATACGTTGTAGGAAATCAAGTCTTTTCATTCAAAACCCGATTAGATTCAGGGGTGCAGCATTGGAGTCATTGAAATGGCAGTTATTTTAGGCCACAGAAGTTGAGCCCCCTTCTCTAATCTTTCTTTTTGAACTACATTTTGGCCATCCTTTAGACCTACGTGAGGATAAATTTCTAATTAGGGCTTACGCGTTGTCTGGCTTTGAAGAGCACTTAGGCTGACAAAAGAAAGAAATTGGTACGTTGCCGTGTCAAGCTAAATAGATGATTTATTGACATTTCTTCACAACTACTCTCGGTTATTTTTTGTGGCATGTGTCCAAATGGAATAGCACCAAGGTGTTTATATAGGCTCAATTTCTACACTACTCCAATATCTGGCATGAAGTAGTTTTATGGCATATAACCTTTCCCTCTAAATGAGGGTTTGGGCTTACTTTAATTTGTAAGCTGATCAGCGTCTGAATACTTGAGGAATCATAGTCGTACCAAGCAACTTGCATGACCGGAGGCAAACAGGCTGACAATTACTTTGCAATATTCTACTTTGGACCACTTTAGGAGGTCGGATAGCTGCCACGTGTAGAGGTGAGTGTACGCGAGAGTCTCGCTAAGTTGCCTCTGTGTTCAAGGTCTTGCCCAACGGAAGTGTCCATGTTACCCCATTCAGGGTCACCGTGTCCCTCTGTGCAATACTCCCCTGCACAGGGTGCGAGACCAGAGGGCAAGAGGTAGGTAAATCCAGCTCACCTTCTTGCCAAGGCATTTGCACACAGGGCTTGTATATGCCCAAATTCATCAGTTTTGCCAAATTGGTACATAAGTGCCATACACATGAGGAGTAGCCTAGCTTCCTTTCATTCATTCATTAATTCATTCATTCATTCACTAAATCAGTCTTTTCTGAAAATCCATTGAGTATAAGTGACGGTTCTAGATATTGTATACCATAAAAAGTAAAACAATGCAATCTAAAGAGATTAAGCATGTACACAAATATAAATTTAAAAGGGATAAAAGGAGTACCAATGTAAATATTAGCGAGTGGTTTCCAGATTTGGGGTCCTGATTCTGAAATATGCCAGGTAGTCCCCTTCATTTTCATTCTTTCCTAATCTCTTTTACTTTCCTGCTTTGGACATCATGCAAGTCTCTTCTAACTTTGATCATCTTCTCTTTTTTGTCTCTTAATTATTAGTGCCAGGGATCAAGAGTTTAGTCTCAAGTTACCTTTTTTTGTCTACTTTGTACCATATTTACAGCATGCTACAGCTTACTTATCACACCTTTGTCCTCCAACAGAGACTCTCTACTGTCTTGTGACCTGTACCAATGGCCTGAAAACTTCCACCAATGGCCAGGCAGCTAGTATTTTAGGTTTTGTGGTTTACAACTACTTAACTCTGTGGTTATAGGCAGAAGCAGCCATAGACAGTACGTAAACAAAGGAGCACAGCTGTGTTCCAATAAAACTTTATTTACGGACACTAACATTCAAATTTCATGTAACTCGTAACACTTTATGAACTAGTATTCCTGTTTGGGTTTTTTTTCTTCCAACTATTTAAATGGTAAAAACTGTTCTTAGTTCCTGGGCCATACTAACACAGGCAGCAGGCTGGATTTGGCCTAGGGGCCCGCATTTTGCCGACTCCAAGCCTAGAGCTTGTATAGGCTAGGGAGTAGCCCAGAGCCACTGATACGCAAGCAAGGTGGGGAGAGGAAAGAAGAAAGGAAGGGTGATGGATAAGAGGGGCCAGTATATAAATCCACGGAGAAGTTAGAAAATAAAATGCCCTTGCACAGGGCTTATGGGATTTTTATGTATGAAGAACTGGCATGGTAGAACAGGTAAACTTCACATGAACCCGGGCAACTTTTCTTTTTTTTTCTTTTCTTTTTCTTTTTCTTTTATTTTTAATTATTTATTTTTTTAATTTAAATTTTTTTTTTTTAATTTACATCCAAATTAGTTAGCCTATAGTGCAACAATGATTTTAGGAGTAGTTTCCTTAGTGCCCCTGACCCATGTAGCCCATCCCCCCTGCCACAATCCCTCCAGTAACCCCCTCTGTTTGTTTTTATATTACTTTTTTTTTTATATTACTGTTTTATTTTATTTGTTTATATTTGTTTATATTACTTTTTTTATATTACTGTTTTTATATTACTTTTGTTTCCCTTCTCTTATGTTCATCTGTGACTTTTCTTAAGATTAGTTCTAAGTTTGGGGGCACCTGGCTGGCTCAGTTGGTTAAGCGTCCCAACTTTGACTCAGGATCTTACGTTCCTAAGTTCGAGCCTGGCATTGGTCTCTCTGCTGTCAGCACGGAGCCTGTTTTAGATCTTCTGTACCCCCTCTCTCTCTCTGCCCCTCCACCTGCTCTCTCTCTCCTTCTCTCTCAAAATGAATAAACATTAAAAAAAAAGTTTGAAAAATAGTTTAAAAAAAGATTAGTTCTAAGTTTATATAGCAAAGAATGCCAGCTGTTTGCCAGAATGTTTTCCTTTTCTTCATGGTCAGGCAAGTAGGATACATTTCCCAGCCATGCTTGAACTTAGCCATGGCTGTGTAACCAGTTACAGTGGCAGAATGTAAGCTGAGGTGAGGTGAGTCACTTTTGAGAACAGGGAAGAGCTCACTTCCACCTTCTACTGGCCGAAGGTCCTTGAAAATGGGGTCACAGTAGGTGGTAGAGAACAAATTTGGAGGAAACTCGGTCCCTCGGGGACCACATATAGAAAAGCTGCTCACTGACCAGGGGCATCCACCTTGGGCCATTACAAGAAGACGAAATATACTTTTGCAATTTACAGTTACATATATATATGCATGTGTGTATGTACATGTATATGTATGTGCATGTATATGTGTGTGTATGTATATGTGTGCATACGTATATGTATGTGTATATATATACATGAAAGTGTGAATATATGCACATATATATATATACACATACATAACCAATTACAAATTGTAAGTGCAGAAGTATATATAGTTTTGAGTTTACAATTATATATGTATATATTTATATATAAAATGTATAATTACATATATATGTGTATATATATATGTACACACACATATATATAAGGTCTATCAGACTTTAGCTACTATGTTTATAAATATTATATACATATAACCATATATATGTGTATATATATATGGTTATATATATATATATATACACATATATATAAAATAAATTTAGCCTCTCTGTTGCAGCAGTCAGTGCTACCCACTATAACACGGTGGCCAAGGGTAGAGCTGTGTCTTTGTAACCTTTGTGCCTCCAGCATCTGTGTCAGCACTTGGTATGTCGTCGCGGTTGATTAAATAACTGACACCCTGAAAGAACGCATCACCGCCATTTTGTATTCTCCAGTCATCCATTGAGCTACTTCCATCTTCTCTCCTGAGTGGTACCATTGCCCTCATGATGCCGCTTAGCTACCTGAGTTCACTGTGTTGTACTGACCCCTCGAGACTTGCCTTAGTAATATTCTTGGAACAATATATTTATTTACTTTTCTCTAAAATCTCTGCTTATTCAGCTGAATGGAACTTTTTTTTTATTATGAAATTTATTGTCAAACTGGTTTCCATACAGCACCCAGTGCTCATCCCAACAGGTGCCCTCCTCAATACCCATCACCCACCTACCCCTCCCCCGACCCCCCATAAACCCTCAGTTTGTTCTCAGTTTTTAGGAGTCTCTTATGTTTTGGCTCCCTCCCTCTCTAACCATTTTTTTTCTTCCCTTCCCCCATGGTCTTCTGTTAAGTTTCTCAGGATCCACATAGGAGTGAAATCATATGGAATCTGTCCTCTGTACGACTTATTTCACTTAGCATAACACTCTGCAGTTCCATCCATGTTGTTACAAAAGGCCATAGTTCATTCTTTCTCATTGCCACGTAGTATTCCATTGTGTATATAAACCACAATTTCTTTACTGAATGGAACTTTTAAACTAATTGAGGCTAAGGTGGAAATGACTAAGATGGCTTACCATGTGGCCATTATTCACAGAATACAAAATATGTATTCGTATCTTAAAAAGGAAAATTTGGGCCTTCAGATGAAAAGCAATCACAGAATTTGTGTGTGTGTGTTTTTACAGCAACGAAGCATTCAAAAGGCTTTATTTTGGGACACACATAATACATGACTATTCCCCACCTAAATAGACTGGAGGCAATCACAGGAAGAAGGAAAGATCTATAATCCATATACCTAAAGTAGCCAAAGAACAGAAAAACTTACTATCAGGTTTTCACTGTCTTCGAGTCTTTATGGTTTTGAAATTTATACTCTAATCTTAACTGTCCATTCTTCATTTCCATGGACGTGAAAGCTTAGGTTCTCCAAGGACTTGGATGTCATCACGTCCAGCCTCTCACCTTTAGAGAAATACATGCTGCCATTATCGATAATATAATCCTTTACACGAAGAATTCTTTTCCCTAGTCTTCCCTTCACCAGGCTAAGTAGTCCCAATTCCTATAGGAATTTTTTGCGAATATATTTTAATCCATTCATCTTTTTCATTTTTCCTCCAGTTGTTCACTCTTTCTCAGGTTACAGGGTTCAAAAAGGGACATGAGAGTCTATATAAAGACATAACCAACAAGGCCAGCCAGGCCTCTGGATAGACAGGGTTGAAAGCTGCCACCCTTGTGTGATTTGACATGCAGAAAAGCTCCTGGTTCTCCTCTTCCCCAGCCTCACTCACCCAGCCAAAAATAGCTCCCCTATCTTGCCTGCCAAAGCTGATTTTCCCATCGGTGGAGGGCCTTTGGGAAAGGGCAGGGGAAAGGAGCTGATACTTCTTAAGAAAATGTACGTGGCTCTATGCTGGGTACCTTATATACATTATTTCATTTAACTCTTACAAATCTCTTAAGAAGTTATTAGTGTCTATAACATAACGAGGACAATAAGTATTCACTGAAAGAACGCAAGCATCCCGACCGACAGACCTGGGTTTGCGTTCCAGCTCCAGCATTTACTGTCTGTCAGACCTTAGCTCATTTATTTCTCCTTGTAAAGGCTCAGGCCCAACCTGTACAGTATGAGAAACGGCACAGGATGAAAAAAAAAAAAATGAGATAACATAAACACATAGCCCCGTTCCTACCTCCTGACAAACAATTCAGTGTGTTTGAGCCACTATTATTATTATCCCCATTTTACAGATAAGGAAATAGAGCCTCAGAAAAGTGAAAAGATTTGCCTCATGGCACAGAGCTAGAAAGTGGTAAAGACAGAATCTGACCCTAACTCTGCCTCCAAAACTTGTGTTCTTTCCACTACTGTTTCCAACAGACTTCTCATATGTGCGTGCGAGGTGCCTAGGAGAAGTCTGTGTGTTCTGCCCAACTTAGGGACCCAAGTATGTAGCCTTGAAGTGATGTAAGCAAGGAAGTAGGCAGGTAAGCCTTCGGAGCTGGAGAGAATGAGTCAGCAGACAAGATTCCAAGAAAATGTGGTTCAAAAGGGAAGAGGGAATGAAAGGGCGTGGAGGGAGTTAGACCATCCAGGGCCTCTGGTCAGGGACCCCGGGAGCACTTCAGGGTTGAGCACCAAAGGCAGGACAGGGTGGTGCGGAAAGCAGACTCACTCACGGCCTAACAGCTCTGGCAGGGACTTGAGAGTGAGACGGCAGTTCAAGCTCTGACCTGGACCTGCCTGGGAAAGCATCTCAAGTTTTCACATTGATACGGGAGAAAATACTTAAGGAAAGTGTGACAGTTTATCAAAAACAAAAACAAAAAACAAAAAACAAAAACAAGACTAAGGGAAGCCTGAAGCTGAGCTTATTTGTTTCTGTTTCTTAGCGTTGGTAGTCAGGTTAGAGTTCACATTTCGAAGTTGATATTTATTTTATGTGTTGTAGTATACATTCTATATTCATGCAAAAGGTAGCGATGAAATTCCTAACTCCAGAGGTAGACACGCAGGAGTCAAATCCTGGTTCCTTCACTTCTAGGCATGGGATTCTGGGTGAGTTACTTCACTGTCTGTGCCCCACACTTTTCAGCCATCAAATGGCTGGAATCCCATAGGGTTGAGGGAGGATTCAGTGAGTTAAAATATATGAGGGGTGCCTGGGTGGTGCTTAAGTGTCCAACCCTTGATCTTGGCTCAAGGCATGATCTCCCAGTTTGTGAGTCCAAGCCCTGCATCGGGCTCTGCGCTGATGGCACAGAACCTGCTTGGGATTCTGTCTCTCCTTCTCTCTGTCCTTCCCCTGCTTGTGCTCACTCTCTCTCTCTCTCTCTCAAAATAACATTAAAATTTTTTAAAAATAATAAAATATATGAGATTTATCATCTGTTATATATTTATTATATAGTCATTAATTAATATATTTATATATCATGTATATATTCATTATGTATATATAATTCATCATGTATATATTCATTATATATTCATTATGTATTATATATACATACTCAACAGATTTTAGATATTGTTATTATTTTCTCATTTAAGCCTCACAATGAGTCAAGAAACAGAGACTGATGTTGGCTCAGTGGTTTGCCCAGGCTTTCCCCCGCTAGCAATAAGAGAGATCAAAACCCAAGGAGAGAACCTAAAATGCCTTGAGGTCCATGGGTCTTCTACCTTACCATGCTGCTTCTGTTATAGATGAGGTGATATGTAGGGAAAATCTCAGTTGCCCACTAAACGGTGTTTTCCAAATAATCTGAAGTTTTCTGTTATTGCTGAACAGTCAAGGCTGCGACTTAGAGGCTTGCCTTCACCCAATAGTTGAATGGCCATCTGCATGTGTCCAGAAGCTCTCATTAGTGACAGAAAGGCAAAACATCAGCCTGCTGGCTCACAATACAGAAAAGAACAGATGAAATAAATCGGGGGGGGGGGGGGGAGGAGCAAATGTGCTAAGATGCCCTGGACGTGCTATTTGTTGAACTAGAATTGCGAACAATAGTTACTCACATGGAATTGAGAAGGGCACGGCCATGATCTGTATTCCTCCTCACCACCACTCGGGAATGGGAGCGGTAGGTAGGTTTTGTCTAAAATAGAAAACAGTTGCCTTCAGATGCATCAATTTCAAGTGTTTGGCTGGGTCATTCCGTCGCCAAGGGAATGGCTACGAAAGCAAGGGGATGAATAAAAGGAACCAGCATAGCTCTCTACCTACATGTTAGGTACTAACCTCCAGGAAAGCAGCTGCCTTTCAAAGTACGGGGCAGTTTTACTTGCTCCCTATTACTGACTTAACGTTTGCTCTTAAAACGCGCGCACGCGCGTGTGTGTGTGTGTGTGTGTGTGTGTGTGTGTGTGATGCAGCAGCTGTTGGCTGTACACAAATCAGCACGCAAGCATGTGTACAATGGCACTGGTGGGGACACCTTGGAAAGATGCATGCTTGGCGAGGCCACAGGGATCTCAACCTTTCAGGAGGACATTGAGGGCCGGTAGCCACAGTGGACCCTTCTGTGTAACATCTGGAGCACACCTCTGGACAGACCAGACAGGCTACATCAGGGGTCAGGAGGTATTAACTCTACTCACAGGACGTTGCCATAGAGACATCAAAACTTGTTGGATATCGGTCATTTATTATGGTGCAATCACATATATTGCTAGAGTAATCAGCAATGAATCCTGGGGTAAGATCAATCCCATTATAATGGGAAGAGGGATTCCCCAACTAGACGGCAGTAACCAGAAAACAAAACAAAACAAAGTGCTTCGTGTTGCAGAGGAACATGAACTTGTACATGTAAGATCTAGATTAGCTACCAGGGCACACCCATGGTGGACTCTTCACAAAATGATCTGATAACCAAAAGATTCCCTTGAATCATAGAAGATCTCATGCTCGGTATAACTTTGGATGTCTCTTATATAATGACATTTCCTTTTTGCCAGAACAATCCGTAAAGACTCTGTACACCTAAAAATGTGTATCTTTTGAGGTGACATGGAAGGATCTGAGTTGCTCGGTTTCAATACAAGATCCCCGACTCCCCCAAACATTCTAGCTTATAATTCCTAATGGCAAGAAGAGACAAAGTCAGGTGAGTCAAAGCATTTCTCTCCTGACCAAAATAAATGAGCAAATATTCTCTCTCTTCTATTTTTTTTTTTTCTGGAACTTAGGTGTTCCTATGAGATCAGATCATTCACGGGCGATGCTTCCCTCCCCAGCTTCCGGACTTTCTCAATAAGGGAGGAGAGATCACCAATGGGGTTAAAGGTGAGGACAGAATTTTTTTAAGCCATCTTCTCGACACGATTTGAAGATGAGATCAAAGCTGATCATTCTTATCCCTCCGCAGAACGAAGTGAATGTATTTCAGTCACAATTCAGCCTCCTAGACGAAGGAGCCAGCAGTCACAGTTCTACTTGTTTGCTGTTAAGTGGCTCGATTTTTTAAAAATATTTATTTCAGGAGAGTAAAAGCAGGGGAGGGGCAGAGAGAGGGAGACAGAGAATCCGAAGGGGGCTCTGCACAGACAGGCTGATAGCAGCAAGCCCGATGTGGGGCTTGAACTCACGGACCCTGAGATCATGACCTCCGAAGTCAGATGCTCAATCGACTGAGCCACCCAGGTGCCCCAAATGGCTCGATTTTTAAAAAGCCCCGGAGACATTTGTCTTAGAGAAAACTCAGGTTTTCTTTGACGCTGCTTTTCTCCGAAACACACAAGGTTAACCCAACCTGCCGGTCTGAATATCTAGAAAACCTCTCCCACCTCCTTGAAGACCCTCAGGAAGAAGTACTTGCTCAGTGTGAGCCCGTGCGAGAAGAACAGTGATGCCAAGTTCAGGCGCAGCGATTGCCTTAACGAAATGGTGGCAAGAGAAGCGAGCGTTGTAGACAGAGCCATAGGGGAAAGCAGGCATTTCCGGCTGTTTCCACAATGGCTTCTGCAGTGACCGATCATCACCTTTGTGATCATCTCAAACCCTGAAAGTAAGGCTAACCAATTTGGGGTTTGCCTAAGGGCCACAGAGCCAGAATGCCAGCCAATGTCAACATAAGGCTGGTAACTGTGATGGCCACAGGCATGAGTAGAAATAAGGACATCGACTGTCTAACAAGCACCCAGGACCACAGACCTAATGCCCAAACCCCCACATCTGTCTGGCTTCAGCTGAGCTTGGAAATAAATGATTTAAAAGATCATCAATCATCGCCTTCAGACCAGAGATTGCATAGCACTTCACAAAAATATGTGGACAGAAATATGCTCTTGTGACAACTTTTGTACACCATTTTTGGGCACACTGCATTGTATTTTGCATGCCTGTCTTTTCAAGTTGTGAAGAAGAGTTTCAAGGACAAGAATAATGTCTTAAATAACTCTCCATCACCAAACCTGTGACAGAGTCCAATGCATACTGGGAACTCAATACGTGCCGATGGAACGGCTGGATGAACACATGATCGAATTTACAGCGGTGCTAAAAAGATGTCCTATCTTGACGGTAAATACTTACATGCTACTTTTCTTTCACTTTAAAGACGTGGAGAGCTCTGACTCCAAATGAGAGACATGATACGGACTTAGCACATTCCCGCCTAAGATCCACATTTGGGATTAAGTATATTTACAGTGAAGAAAAATACCAAAAGAAAAAAAAGTCCTCCTTGCCAAGGCACACTATCTATGAATTAAGAGCATATTATCCCATCTTGCTACGATAAACATTTCAGCTGCCCCTTGGATCACTCCTAGATGACTTTCCACTTGCGGAAGAGAATAAATGATATGAGGTTGAGCAAGGTCCTCAAGGAATTTAAGACAGCTCTGGGGCACCTCTGCTTAAGCATCCGACTTCAGCTCAGGTCATGATCTTACCTGATTGTCGTGGGTTTGAGCCCCACATCAGGCTTTGTGCTGACCGCTCAGAGCCTGGAGCCTGCTTCAGATTCTGTGTCTCCCTCTCTCTCTGCCCCTCCCCTGCTCATTCTCTGTTGCTCTCTGTCTCTCAAAAGTAAGTAAGCATTCACAAAAATTTTAAAACAGCTCTTAGTGATACACGCCTCTGTAAGGTCTTCAGGGGCTTTGGAAAAGAGAAACAGATTCTCTTTTACTTTCTAAACAGCTCATTTTTAGGGAGCCGGTACTCTCCCTATGCAGTGAGCACAGATATGCTGTCAGAGGAAACACAAAACTCTGACAAAAATGTTAGAGAATAAGGCATACAGTATACTAGAGGTACGGCACCAAATAAAATTATACGATAAGAATGTGTCTCATTTGTTCAGAGCAGGTAAAATAGGTTTATGGTAAAATTAAAATACAATATTAAAAACAAAAATTCCAGGAGAATGAATAAGCAGTTTAGAGATTCAGATTTTGCAGTTAAGAAAGTTCAAGAATTCTAGCCAAGTCCAGATAACAGAGTGCCAAGGAAAAGTAATATGCAGCAAAAAGGAAAAAAAAGGCGGGAGGGGGGTATTTTACTTCACCTCTGCCCATATCAAAGTTTTTGTGGAACTTTTTAAAGCATATTGGAGGAAAATAATTATTTTTTCTTTGTTATATAATTTTAAAAAGCTACAGCCATTTTCAGCAATTGTCTGGAGGCACTGTGTTAGAAGAGCCCATAGTAGAAATTTTGAAAGAAAGTCTTACCATGGTTAGTAAGTTTGACTATGGATACAGAAATGAAAAATCATTTTGCCTTTACAAGCTGAGGTATTTATTGAACTGTAATGGTATCGACTGTGTATATAAGATAATAGGAAGCAAATGCATTGACATGTTCACATTTCTGTGGTTGACCCTTTCTGAGCATTTTTGCAAAAAAAAAAAATCTACATATATAGATACATAGGCATATCTATCTATAGATAGATAGATTGATAGATAGATGTATATATATGGATAATTCTAGATTGTTTTAAGTTCTCCCTTAATATTTAATAGAGTCAGCCAAATAGTCCATGGTTCCCACTTTCACGGGCGTGTAATTATTTACTTCCACATGGAGTTGAGTTAGTAGACAGATGGCTTGTTCCTGTTGACAGTGCTAACCAAAAAAACTACTTTCAGCATAGGCACATGAATCAAGCCTGAATATGTGAATTATATAAAATATAAAACTGACACTGTCATTTACAAGAAGGATAAGGTCTGGAGATCTAATCTACAACATGGTGATTATAGTTCATACTGCGTGGTATACCTGAAATTTGCAAAGAGAGGAAATTGTAAGTGCTCACACGACACACACACATAAAGGTACCTGGGAGGTGATGGGTGGGTTAATTTGAGTGTGAGACTCACTTCATGATGTTTATGTGTGTTAAAACCTCACATTGTACATCTTTAAAGAAAATTCTACCGTACAAATATATAGAATTTTTCTTTGCCAATCATAACTCAATGAAACTGGGGAAAAATATAAAATTGAAACATGCTTTTATATTCAATAACTGAAGTTTGCCCTCTGGCTATTATCAATAATATCACCAGACTAATTCAAAAAATAAGATATTTAGTGACATTTAAATCTCAGGAGAACCAAGAGAAATTTGCAATGTGGCGATCATTACAATAAATGCCAACAGTGTGTGGGCAAATGAGACGAGGCTCAGTGTATCTGTAACCCTCCTTTTGTTATTAGCAAAAATTAATCCAGGCTAAATCTCTCAGATTAATGGTAGTAAAAGCTGGTAAAAACAATCACACAGAAAACAACAAAAGAAAAGAATAAAAATAAGAACCAACAAACAAAAAATGCCCTCAAAGAATGAGATTTAGAAGGTTGATGCTTTCTGGATAGCAAAATAGGTTATAATCTTGACTGTTTTGTTGTGGTTTTAGCATCCTTTATTAGGATTTAAAATTTATCCACTCATACATTATTACCCTTATGAGAAAACCATTTGTTGAATACTGCCAGTCCTCCTTCATAATTGAAAAACCTTACATATGGAGATAGGTCTGAGGCCTAGGTCTGTAACCAAGAAGAAAAAGAAAAGCGTAAAAATAAACCATAAACAGTGGTCTGTCCTGAGACAGTTATTTTTGATTGAATGATTACAGAAATGTATTTGATTTACCTTTTTGTATCAGTAGTATCAGGCAAATGCCCTGCATTTTATTTAAAATATTCCCCATCTAACAACAAATCTGGATAGCATTTGAAGCTAGTGTTGTTAGAGATACCCAGCATTCTTTCCGGGTTTCTGTGATTCCCTTTAGTATTGCTGAACAAACACTAGTAATGTCTATGTCTTGAGCAGACTGAATTTGAATGGAAAATTACTAGCTTTATTATAATCACTTACAGACTTTTAAATTAAGCTGTCAATATTTTCAATAATGTATTTCCCTCTTATTTTAAATTTTCAGTTAGATAAGCACTTCCTTTCTCCACTCGCTCTAGCTATTGCTAATTCAATATAGTCATTGAATAGGGTATCGTGCTTCCCCCAAATAAGCAAGAATGAAAGGCACAACCCATAGGCAAAAGCTCATTATTGCTGGCTTGTTTAACCCTTGAAATCGATCACATTTAAAGAAGCAATTTAACCTGAGAACCCTCATCAACTTAATTATCTCAATCACTCATTCTAAAACTATTCGTATCCTCATCCCACTTCAATTTCCCCCCAAATCTTCTAGATATTTGACCCCATGACCCAGCTTGTGTCCGCAGGCTGGCACCCGCTGCAGTTCCCAGGGAATGGAAAGTCCAGAGTCATCACTACATTTGTACCTCCAGCGTTTCAGCACAAAAGTTCCCCTGATGCAGCTTCATCAACATAAAATAGCCGGTAAAATTAACACTGATATAATTTTCAGGGAAATCACACACATTTTGGCATGTGCTGCTACCAGCTCGTCCTCCACTTTGGTTTCTCCACTCAACACCTTTATAGAAAGAGGACATTGGCGTTTTCACTGAACTGTACATTGTAGATGTCATGAATTGATAGCATTAAGAGAAGGAATATTGATATCAGGATTCGTAGGAATTCAACTTAAAAATTTTTTGGCATTAAAAAACAACTGTGGTCTCAGGGTATAGAGTCTTAAGTTTGAGCTTTTATCACTAGACTCATTCTGGGTCTCAATTTTTACTGTAAAAAATTTTTTTTGTCAACATTTATTCATTTTTTTGAGAGGCAGAGAGAGACAGAGTGTGAGTGAGGAGGGGCAGAGAGAGAGGGAGACACAGAATCCGAAGCAGGCTCCAGGCTCTGAGCTGTCAGCACAGAGCCCGACACAGGGCTCGAACTCACAAACAGTGAGATCGTGACCTGAGCCAAAGTCGGATGCTTAACTGACTGAGCCCCCCAGGTGCCCCTCAGTTTTTACATTTTTTAAATGAGTGGGTTGAACTAGATGTCTCTGAAGTCCCCTCTGAGTCCAACATCCTAAGATCATTTAAGACTTCTGATAAGATGAAATGATTGTTTTTCTGAAACAGATGATAATGAATTGCTCCCTATGGTCCCTGCTTTCAGAGAATTTGCTATGCTTATGAAGTTAAGTGCCGCCATTTGCTGAGAGAACAAGGAGATAGCATATAGAGAATAACTGATATTCCAAAATTTATTAATACCAGATTTCAAAAGGCATTTGGCACATAACTCTCACTTAAAGAGTGGGGTTGTAAAATAAATTATCTAATAGCCTTAATAAAGTGCCTTACAACTTGTTCTTGTCTCTGGGTCTACACTAATGATATAGTCTGAGATTTAGCTAAGTTCCTGGGCACATGAAAACAATAATTGCCACCTGGAATGGGTCCACTGCTCCCTCAAAATCTGGGGTTCACCCTACCTTCCTATCTTCATTAATAATTTATTGTTGAGTTCTGCTAAAAAGCAGTACCTCAGTTTCCTAAAGTCAGTGGTAAGTAGTAAGCTTTGGCGGGGACAGAGGGAGGTAAGGGAGAAAAAGAGAAGAGAAAAGGTAAGAGGAAAGGAAGAAACAATATAACCATGCCCTTGTGCATTGCTGGTGGGAATGCAGTGGTACAGCTTTTGTGGAAAACAATATGGCAGTTCCTCGAAAAATTAAATCAGAATTACCATGTAATCCAGCAATTCCATTTCTGGGTATATACCCAGAAGAATTGAAAGCAGGGACTCAAACAAATGTATGTACACCAATATTCATAACAGAATTATCTACAATAATAAAAGGTAGAAACAACCCCAAAATCCACGAACAAAGAAATGGATAAACAAAATGTGGTATATCCATTCAATGGAATATTATTCAGACTTAAAAAAAAAAATTCTAGGGGCACCTGCGTGGCTCAGTCAGTTAAGCGTCCAACATCCGCTTAGGTCATGATCTTGCTATTTGTGAGTTCGAGCCCGACATCAGGCTCTGTGCTGATAGCTCAGAGCCTAGAGCCTGCTTTGGATTCTGTGTCTCCCTCTCTTTCTCCCCTTCCCCACTCACACTCTTGTCTATCTCTCTCAAAAATAAATAAATAAACATTAAAAAAATAATAAAAATAAAAAATAAAATTCTGACACATGCTAACACATGGATGAACCTAAGAAGACCTTGTATTAAGTGAAATAAGCCACTCCAAAAAGGACAAATGCGATAGGATTTCACTTACATAAGAGACCTAACGTAGTCAAATTCATGGAGACAGAAAATAAAATGGTTTCCAGGGGTTGGGAGAAGGGGGAGATAGGAAGTTACTGTTCAATGGGTACCGAGTTTAGTTTGAGAGGATGAAAAAGTTCGGGAGATATATGGCGATGGTGGTCGCACAACGACGTGAATGTACTTAATGCCACAGAAGAGCACTCCTGAAAATGTTTAAAGTGGTAGATTTTATGGTATATAGAGTTTACCACAATAAAAAAATTATTCACAGCAGTATCAAAGTCTTATTATTCGTTGTTATTCCCTCTCATCTGGGAAAGTTGAATGCATGCTCTATTTCAATGTTATCCCATGCCAGGAATTGCTCCGAAATAAAATTGATATTCCAAGCAATTCTCCAATGGTTTTAAAAAGAGATGGAGAAAAAGAAACAGCTGGTTTAAAAGCAGTCATAGAATCCTCCATGAGTCCCATAAATGGACTGAGTGCTCACATTTAACATGCAGTAAAAACCAAGCCAACTTCACAATGGAATGGGCACATTCATTTTTAAGGTTGTTGCCAATTCTATAGGAGTTCATGGATTCAAAACACTGTCAAATTCAAAAAGAAAGAAGACCTCAGACCAGGATTAGCAGTCAACAGAGTAGGAGGACAATGAGATAATGTGGAAATTGAAATTTGAAATTCTGCTGTGAAATGGTCCTGGCTCGAATTCAAGCAATTATCCAGCTAAACCGAAAGGAAAAGAATTTCCACCATGCTATTAAGAATAAAGACAACATGGAGATAAATTATCCAGATTGCCTTTCATATTGATTCAATTGCCTTATTGAGTATGAAACTCTGCTCAATTTGCCCATGGCCAAAGACTAATAAAATCGTAGGATGTCAGAGGAGGAGCCATACACATCATCTTATTCCATCCACACCATTTTGGAGATAAGAGGGCTGGCAGCAAGAGCTTAATTTATTTGCTTAAAGATATAAGACAGTCCAAATAGAACCCAAGTCCTTGACTTTCTCGGCTAGTTCATTCTACATTACACAACATTAGTTAAGAAATTGTGCAGAAGGAGAAAAGATTAATACTGGGAGAAAAAATCATGGTCAAAAGCAAAAGAAGAAGAATGTGGTTGCTTCATTTATTTAAGTAGTTATTTTGAAATCATAGTGTTAAATACATTTAACAGAATGCAGATAGTTCTAGAAAATAGTATAATGTAGCAAAGCAGAAATGACATAATGCTGAGTGTATACCTATAAATGAGCATCTCTAAGCACGGACAGTTTGAGGACCCCCTGTGATTTAACATTGATATTCTATACCCTTTGTTGAAAAATCAATTGGGAAGGAAGACGCGATGAAATATTTAATGCCTGGAATTCTGATTTTTACATTTAGTAACATTTATTATAAAGACAGAATCAAAACAAAGCAGCTGCTTTAAAATCCTATCTTTGAAACAGCTATAAATTAGTAGACAGACCAATGTGCCCATTTCGAATTCATTCAAATGAAATCCCCCAATTTCCCTAAGGCATTTGAACAGAGTATGGAAAAGGGGTAGGAGCAAACAATTGAGTGTGGTTGTATGTGCCTGTCGCCTCTGACTCTGCACGATGTACTTCAGATATTTGATACTGTCCATTACGGTTATAAATTCACTTAAAAAACAAGACTACCTAGAGAATAATTGTTTTACCCCAAACATTGTTTAAAAAAAAAAAAAAGGCATGTCCTAGATGATCAAGAGATAGCAAAGAGAAAGCAGTCTAGCTGGCTTACTCCCAATGTCAGTATGATTATCACATTTGCCTGTGGGTCCGCAGTGAGGTGGAACACAGACACGAGATCTTCCACTAACAAATCTGAAAAGGTCTTCAACACAGTAGTCATCACCCTTATTTTAAAAGGGAGAGAGCATTCCCAAGTTCACAGCTAATTAATAACAGCCCAGAGACCAAAACCAAATACTTCTGGCTCCCAAGACAGATTTGAGCTTTCCTTAACGTATCTCTTATTCTAATTTAAAAAAAAAGGGGGGGGGGAGGAAGGGGGGGAGGATCAAAAAGACTTACAAACTAGATAATATGTTTTCCGCGTTTGTCTTTTTTTTTGCAAGGGAGAAGGAAAGAGGTGGGGAGAAGGAGAAAGAGAGAGAAGAAGAGAGAGAATCTTAAGCAGGCTCCCTGCTCAGGGCAGAGCCCAAAGCGGGGCTCGATCCCATGAGCCTGGGATGGTGACCTGAACCAAAATCAAGTCAGACGCTCAACTTACTGAGCCACTCAGGTGCCCCTAGGCAAATTCTTTTAAATTTTGATTTCATAGAAAATCTTACCAGAAAATCAGATAAAAATGTGTTTTGTAAAATACATTTCATGCCATAGAAAAGGTTGACGTTAAACAATTTAATCTGACAAGTGAGATTTGGCTCCATTTGTCAAGTTCAGACTAAAGTACTGTGCCTCACATGGAAAAGGATATTTAGCAAATGTGGATATTCAAATAAAGTGCCTTTAACCCTAAAATACCTATTGGTCGCTAGAATGCCACAACGACTAGCTTGAGTAGTTAAAATGGAAAATGTTGACTTTGGGCACTAAAACTGTGTTCTCTGAGAGATTCCCATCTCTGCTCTTCACCCTTGATCACCTTCTTTACTGCCTTGGATCCTGGCCTCCAGCAATTCTGGACATTTCCTGTATCACACAACTCTCCCTACCTTTGCACCTCTTTTTCTTCCCATTCTGCTGTTCCAAAGAAGCCCGCAAAGAATCTTTTAGTCTTCCAAAGATCTTTCCAACAATGGAATTTTCCTCGTTTGTAGAGGGTCGCTGCCAAACCACTACCAAATCTTGCACGCTATCCATCCAGGTTCCCGCCTCGTGCCACCGTTGACCCCTTATAATTTCTTCCCTGGACACAAGCCACTGCTTCCCATACAAAGCGCTTTCAGCCAGGGCAAGCAACAACTGGACCAACAAACAAACCAAAACGTGTCTGTTGGCGGAGCTAAGACATCAGCCGTGGCAGGAAATGCAGTGAGTCAGAAAACCCATCTAGGTTATTCACTTTCCGTGGGTGGCTGAAAGGAATGTTTCTGAGTCCCCTGCTTGATGCGGACCAGGTACCTAGTCTTGACGACAACTCCGTAAACAGTTCTTTTTCTCCAGTTGACAGTTGTGGAAACTGAGGCTCGGGAGCCCTAGAGTATTTAATTTGGGCCAGTCACTTCCAAGGGAGTTAGCGCACAACTGCATATTACAAAAATTGAGTCTCAGTTTGGGTAAGGTTCTCACATGGCACCGTTGGTAAGCATCGCCTCCCACCATCCATGACAATACGCTGCTCCTTCTCTCACCTCTTCAGATTCTTTGACCACCACGCCTCCTGAACCTTTTCCTCCATCCTCCCACTCAACATGTTCACCAAAGCCTCTCGTGTCCGTTAATCCTTTCTGGCTAGACCATTTTAGATACTGTTTCACGAGAGAGCAACACCATGGTTTATGCCCCCTCTTTCAAAGACGTGTTAGCAAAGAAACGGGCCTACTTGTTACCGAACGTGGGTCGAACCAGAATTAAAAGTCTTTGGGATTAATGGGGTAGACAAACTAACACCAGAACTCCACATACTTTCAACGACTCGATGCGATAGTTATTTATATTAGTTCCTTTTTATGTAACTATAAAAATTACCTTTCGGGTTTTTTTTTAAGACATTGAGTGAGAACTGTTGAAATTACTAAGAATGAAAGTAATAGTAAACAGCTAACACGTCATGTGCTGAATGTCAAGCACTGAGCTATATGTTTTACAAATATCTCATTTAATCCTCATAAATTGATAGGCACTATATTACCTTCATATTTTGAATGAGCTTTTTTTTCTGCCTTAACTTTGTTTTCTTACTTTAAATACATGAATCCTGACATCAAAGAAATGTAACTCTGAAGAAATGTCTTTAAACACCACATGTAGGGGTGCCTGGGTGGCTCAGTCGGGTAAGCATCTGACTCTTGATTTCTCAGATCATTATCTCAGGGTTTGTGAGTTCGAGCCCCACACTGGGGTCTTCACTGACACTATGGAACCCACTTGTGATCCTCTCCCTTCCTCTCTCTCCCTGCCCCTCCTTGTTTCTCACTCTCAAGAATAAATAAACTGCAAAAAAAAAATCCCATGTGGAATCTTTTAAAAAGTGTTTTATATGCTTCTAAAGTTTTAAACAACAGATTGAGGACATTAGAACAAAAGGTAAATGGAATTTGAAGCAAATCATTCAATCTGGTGACACTTCTTCTGAACAAATGTGTATAATACTCTATTTTTTCCACTGCTACATGAAAAGTGAAAACTACCATAAAGGTGCAGGTGAGTTGACTAAAAAAGAAGTTTATGTTCTGCATTTATTATCAGATGAGTTCACATTATATCTCTCTCCCCTAAAATCTTGGTAATTGACTTGAAGTCTTAAAAATAGAAGAGCCCTTACAAAAACAAAATATTTGAAGGGGCAGTAAAGATGTTGTTTATATTTATACATCCACAACTCACACTGACTTTAATATAGACTGGATTAAACTGAGGGCCATCGTGCAGCTGTTTCAACATGGGCTGAGTGAAATGTGTTATTGTGGGTAAGACGAATGGGTGGAGATTTCTATATTGATAAGTGAAATGCTGAGTGAGGCTGACATGGTCACCACGTGGGGGAGAAAGTACCATTTTAGCCTTGCCACTGAAGAATGTATGTTTCAGTTGCTGCCGATAACATTGGATGCGAAGGTGCACGTATGTTACGCTCCAATACTAAAAGCATAGCGCATAAGTGATAGCACATTAAGTTGTCACTTGAACGTTCAAAATCTACTGAAGGCCATATTTACCCAACTATGAAATAAAACCTTGGATTGCGGGTAACTTGTTCTGTGCGTGTTCTGCAAGACGAGCAAACGTTTCTAAGTGATTTTAACTTGATAAACGAGCAATGTCTTGTGATGCAAGTAGTCCGTGAAGCTGACGGTCACATGATCACAACTGAGCCAATGATTCTTGAAATTCATTTTGATATCCGAGTGCTTTGGATTACAAGCATGTTTCTGGAATGAATTATGCTCCCAAACCAAGGCTTTACTGTCTTACTAAATAAACATTATGTATTTATTTGGTGGAGGAAAAACCCCTTCCTTACAGTACAATGCCAATCAACAAAGATATGGTGAGTGAGGGGGTTAGAAAATTATCAATAGATCGGTGAAAGTTTGATGAGAACCCAGCTATTTATAGTTTCAAAGTATCTTTCCACAAATTCCTTATTAATTACAAAGGGGAAAATGATAACTTTAGAGAAACTTAGTAGACACCAACTTAATCAACGATGAGAGCCAATATCACCAATACTGGGCAAACTGACATCGTGTGCCTTCTGATAGGATGCACTGAAAAGGACAAAGCATCTCTTCTGTGGTATTTCTTATAAAAAGCCTAACCTGAATTTAATCATAAGGAAACATCAGACATGCCCAAATTGAGACTCATTCTACAAAACAAGAACTGGCCTGAACTCTTAAAAAATGACAAGGTCAAGAGAGACAAAGAAAGGGAGAACAATCATCCCCAATTAAAGTAGACTACAGAGATATAAATGGAGTATGACTCTGGGTTGGATCCCGGGTCAGGAAAAAAAATATTATAAAAGATATCATTGAGACAATTGACAACATATGAATTTGGACTGTGAATTAAATGATAGCATGTATCAATGTTCAATTTTCTGATTTTATAATGGTACGGTGATCATGTAGGGTAATGCCCCTTATTCCTAAGAAATACAAACTATAGTGTTTAGAGGTAAAAGGGCACAACTAGTTCGTAAACAATTCAGAAAATATATAAATATATGTAAATTTAGAGGGAAAATGATAAACCAAATGGGCACAACAAATTCATGATTGTGTGTCAAAATAAACTTGTGAAAACATCTTTGTAACTTAACTACCTACAATACCATATGGCTTAGCTTAATATATATGTGTTTATCCACATAATTAATCAACTAAAAACCACGAGTTGGGAAGTAGAAAAGTGTTAAGGACAATTAAAAATACCAAATCTTGGAGCGCCTGGGTGGCCCAGTCAGTTAAGTGTCCGATTTCTGCTCAGATCATGATCTCGGCACTGATGAGTTTGAGCCCCGCATAGGGCACTGTGCTAACAGCTCAGAGCCTGGAGCCTGCTTCAGATTCTGTATCTCCCCCCCCACCTCTCTCTGCCCCTCCCCTGCTCACTCTCTCTCTCTCTCTCTCTCTCTCTCAAAAATAAACATTAAAAATTTGTTAAAAATATATCAAGATCTCAGTATACCTGGATGAAATTCAAATCCATATATAAGCATGCTGAATATATTGTCAATAGCTGACATTCTCACAGCAGATATTGTGTTCTTGAAATCATATCCTTTCAATAGCTTTTTGGCCCAAGACACAACACAGGAAATTATCCGAGCCGGTCGAGTGGGACATCCCCAAATGAGCAGTCACGTCATTGCCGATATTGCACCTTACTTTTTTACTTGAGTTCATGGCATGGAAAAGTAATTCATCTCCCTGAATAGATCTCATAAGAAAAACAGAACTCTTCAAATTCTTTTTCCAAGTCATCCTGGGGCAATAGTAAATTCTGTATCCAAAATCTGAAAGGAGGTTTTACGACTTGAAATCCCACACTGTCGAAGTGTTCCACCTATGAATGATTTTCTGAAAACTAATAGAATAATGTAAAAACAGAGCAAAAACACAATTCTGGGCACAATCCTACACCACTCAAGCAACACCAGATTACTCAGCAGCGTACCTAGTGGCCTTTTTAATAAACTGAATCCCCATTCCCTGTACCACGTGGCACTGAAGATTCATAATGGGGATACAGCAACATCATAAACGACTTTCTGAAATAATTCGTTTTGAGGATTTAATGCTACATCCATAAAATATAGTATTCGAATCCAACCACAGTAGTAACGCATTATTTTCTGATAAATTTTAAAAATTAAAAAAAAATCAATGCCAACATACAAGTCATCCGTAATCTCATCAGTAACCAAACTGTATATACACTTTGTACAAGGCTGTTTTTCTAACTATGCCCATTTTCTTACGGTTTTTATATATTTCTGTTGTGCCCATTCAAATGAAGATGCTATGGAAAGGTGGAATATTATTCCAAAGACACAGAGAAACCACTAACCAATGGTGGAGACTTAAGGACATTTCTCAAGTTTTGTTCACCTATGGGAAAGTCCTACATTGAATGTCAATGTTAAGACTGCATAGAAGCCATGACGGCCTTTTTCCTTCCTTTCCTCCCAGTAAGACTGCACTGAGAACTGATCCATACTGCTAGGAAATGGACTCTCTGTTGGGACTTCCACTTTCTCTGTCTGGTCTCTCTTGGCTCTGAATCTCAATTACCTGGCCAGGCTAGAGTTACAGTCTCTATGATACCGTCTTTCCTCCGTAGAAAGCTAGCTGGACTGCATGAACATTCCACCTATCCCATTAGCACTTGCCACTGACCACATTGCCCACACAGCAATTGGCCTCAGCCCTCTTCCCAAGGTCATCTCCCTCCTGTCTGTATCTCATACAGCACTCTACTCGAGCCATTGTTGCCCCAACATATCAATTGTTCTCCCCATCGCCACATCTTGAAGTCATTCCTTGCTCCCAGAAACTCCTTTGATTTCGTCTCTGTAAGTTAAAAGTGGATATTCCTCACTGCCTTCCCTTATCCTCCCAATCAGAATTCTGTATCCTTCCTCTGCTCTCCTAAAACACTTTGTTGTAGCTCAATTAATGCGTTTGTTTTCTTTCAAGCTGTTGTCACTAGTGTTTGTGTTTAATATTTCATTCTCTCTAGAGAGAAATCGTAGGGCATGGTTATGTTTTAGCTTTTGCTATTTCCATGGAATTTTAATTTATTTTATTATTAAAAATAACTTTTTTGAGACAGAGAGTATGAGTTGGGGGGAGGCCATGGGAGAGGAACAGAAAGAATCTTAAGCAGGCTCCACGTCTAACACAGAGCCCAACATGGGACTCAATCTCACAACTGTGAGATCGTGACCTGAGCCTAAATCAAAAGTCAGATGTCTAACTGACCAAGCCATCCAGGTGCCTCTCCATGGAATCCTTAAAGAGCACCCTGGTCATATGAAATATTTGTGTAACGAATGAACTGAGAAAATATTAAAAGGCTCTGGGCCAGGTCAACAAAGCAAATTGTGGAAAATCAGACGTCCTATGTGCTAAGTTAATTATTTAGAGTGCCAAAATCAGCTGAGAGAACTGTGCCACTTTAGGTATAAGAGGAAGACAAGCCTCGGCATATATTTATTTTATTCAAAATTATGACTATTTCCAGAAATAGTTGGTCCAAGAGACATCAACCTTATAAAAGTTTTGTGTTGACTCCAACCCACCATTTATATTCTTTACTTTCCAACGGTCTTTTTCAGGAATGGCTGCATAATGTATGTGCAAAATGAAATTGTGGAGACCTTTGTCCACCGTTTTTAGGAACTTCAGGATGGTAACAACAAAGCATTTAAACCAAGTGCAAGGCTCCTATAAGCAAAGAACCCTGTGTGACTGCACAAATCACATGCCCATGAAGCCAGTACTATATGTAGTTTTCATTCTTTCCATGCAGCTAAAACCCAAAGATTCTCATCCAAAGCAAATACAGATTTGCTAAAAAAAAAAAAAAACTCCCTCTCCCTCCCTCTCTCTCTCTTCCTCTCTCTCTCTCTCTCTCTCTCTCTCTCTCTCTCTCACACACACACACACACACACACACACACACACACACACACACATACACACACACAATGGAACAGAAAGAAGGGCCCAGAATTTAACATTTTTTCTCAGATCTATTATCTTAGTTTCATTCCTGTCCTGTGCACCAAATCTTTGGGTTAGATATCTTTTTTAGATCTACTTGTAAGCTATTTTTTTCCAGGTTCCCAATCATGCAAGAAAATGCTTTCAGACTTTTTCCAAAAGGAGAAAGAGGGATGCTTTACTACATTCCAGTCTCAGTTGATAGATGTTTTAGTTTGGGGTATGAACCCTATTTGTGTAAGTTTTCACTAAATTTAGAGGCAAAAACACAGTATGGGCCTTCTCAGACTTCCTCGGGCTCCAACATAAAATTCCTTTTGCAATAAAGAAATAAATAATAAATAAATAATCAGATGCATCGCATGGACTCTGGCTTTATAATATTTATTATGTTTAAAGCGTTTCATCTCACGTGGAGCCTGCAACCTGAGACTTGCGGTGGGGTGGGCAATGAGGAGGGAAGTGGTAGGAGGGAGGAAGAGGGAAACCGTGGCCAATATGAAAGCCCACCAGAGGTATGCTGGGTTATAATTAATGGCATGAGGTTACAACTGCAGCTGACATCAGGTTGCAGTGAAAGGTCAGCCTCCTGCTGCAATTTGCATCTACCGATTTGGAAGGGAGTCCACCACGGTCTTCCCTTCCCCCCACCACATCGGCTTGGCTGTTGAACTGATCCGGGTTGCTTTCCTTTCCTTTCCTTATTCCAGCAAAGATTCTTTTTCACCCTTTACAGAAGCACACGCCCACACCCGTACCCACACCCTAACCTTCACACACTCAGCCCCACAGACGCATGTGGACTCAAGGACAGGGCTTGTACCCTCAAGGGAACCACAGCTTTTGGATGTTGCTGCCAGAACCAAATACACACTTCTCTCCGGCCTCCCCCTCTTCCAGTGGCATTGGGAAGGACCATCGGAGCAAATTGGAATAAGCCTTAGTTCCAGCCATATTTCTTTGCTGCCGAGCAAAGAGCAATTTTGGCTTTGTTTGTTTTTCTTTTTTTTTTTTTCAATTTATTTAAACTAAAAAAATAAAACAGAAACAGTTCACCCATCTCTCACACCCCACCCCCATCCTGCCTCTTGCAACCACCAGTTTGTTCTTTGTATTTATGAGCTTGGGGGTTTTGTTATTGTCGTTTAGATTCCTTGTATGAGGGAGACCATACAGTATTTTTATTTCTCTGTTTGACTTCTTTCATTTAACACAATGCCCTTGAGGTCTACCCACACTGTCACAAGTGGCTAGTTTCATTCTTTCTTTATGGCTGAGCGGTATTCCGCTGTGTGGATATAACCACATCTTCTTCATCCATTCAGGTGTCCATGGAAACAGGTTGCTTCCGTATCTTGGCCTTTGTAAATAATGCTGCAATGCATAGAGAGGTGCATCTATCTATTTGAATGAGTGTTTTCCCCCTTTGGGTAAATACCCAGAGTGGAATTACTAGATTGTATCATATTTCTGTATTTTTTTTTTTTTGCAAAAGCTCTATAGATTTTTCCACAATGAATATACCAGTTTATATTCCCACCAACAGTGCATGAGGGTTCCTTTTGCTCCACATCCTTGCCTACACTGGTCTTGTTGATACTAGCCATTAAGTGGTGTGAGGTGATACCTTACTGTGGTTTTGACTTGCATTTCCTTGATGATTAACAGCACTAAGCACCTTGGGAATCTGGGTGCCTCAGTCAGTTAAGTCTCTGACTCTTGATTTCAGCTCAGGTTGTGGTCTCACCACTCGTGGGTTTGAGCCCCACATAGGGTTCTGACCTGATAATGTGGAGTCTGCTTGGGATTCTTTCTCTCCCCCTCTCTTACTGCCCCTCCCCTGCTCATGCTTTCTCTTTATCAAAATAAATAAATAAACATAAAAAAATAATATTGAGCATCTTTTCATGTACTTATTGGCCATCGGAAGGTCTTTTCTTTTTTTGGGGGGGGGGAAATGGCTATTCAGATCTTATGCCCATTTTTTTGAGTGGATCATTTCTTGCTATTGAGTTGTAGAAGTTCTTTGTAAATTTTGGATATTAGCTCCTTAAGATATACGATTTGCAATTATTTGCTCTCACTCAGTAGGTTGCCTTTTCATTTTGTTTCCTTGGCTGACAGATGCATTTTAGCTTGATATAGTCCCACTTGTATATTTTTGCTTTTGTTAGTTTTGGATTCAGATTCAGAGAATCACTAACAAGACCTGATCAAGCAGCTTACCGTGTTTTCCTCTAGTACTTTTACAGTTTTGGGTCTTACATTCAAGTTTGTAATACATTCAAGTTTGAGTTAATTTTTGTGGATGCTATGAGATAGTGGTCCAATTTTTGGACGCCATTTATTGAAGAGAGTGTTTTTTCCCTGTTGTATAGTTTTGGTTCCTTTGTCATAAGTTAATTGACCATATATGCATGGTTTATTTCTGGGCTTTTCTGTTCCCAATGGGAATGTCAATACCATACTGTTTTCATTACTATAGCTTTGTAGTATAATTTGAAAAAAGTATGATACCTCCAGCTTTGTTCCTCTTTATCAGGATTTCTTTATTTGCAGTATTTTGTGGTTTTGTACAAGTTTTAGGATTGTTTGTTCTATTTCTGTAAAACAATGCCATTGGAATATCAATAGAGATTGCACTGAATCTATATATTGTTTTGAGTAATTTGGACACTGTAACAATATTCTTCCAATCCATGAGCTTGGAATATCTTTGCATTTATTTGTGTCTTCATTTTTTTTTTCTATAATGTCTTGTAGAATTCAATGTACAGCTTTTTCACCTTTTTGATTAAATTTATTCCTAGGTATTTTATTCTTTTTTGATATCATTATGATATTTTATTTCAGAGATGTATAAAGGAGTATTTTTTAAGTTTTTATTTAAATTCCAGTTATTTTACAGTGTAATGTTAGTTTCAGGTATACAATATAGTGATTCAACAATTCCATACATCACCAGGTACTCAACACAAGTGCCTTATACCCCATCACTTATTTAACTCATTCCCCCCACCCATGTCCCTTTGGTAATCATAAGTTTGTTCTCTAGAGTTAAGAATCTGTTTCTTGGTTTGGTTCTCTCTCTCTCTCTCTCTCTCTCTCTCTCTCTCTCTCTCTCTTTCTCCCTCTCTCTCCCCCTCTCTCCCCTTTGTTCATTTGTTTTGTTTCTTAAATTCCACATATGAGTGAAATCATATGGTATTTGTCTTTCTTTGACTTAACCTGCTTAATTTGCTTAGCAAACTTTTTATATTCTTTGGGTAAAAACATAGTAGTGTGATTGATGGACTGCAGAGTAGTTCTATTTTTAACTTTTTGAGCAAACTCCATACTATTTTCTGGAGTGACTATACCAGTTTGCGGTCCCACCAACAGTGCAAGAAGGTTCCATTTTCTGCACATCCTCACCAATACCTGTTGTTTCTTGTATTAATTTCAGCTATTCTGACAGGTGTGAGGTGATATCTCATTGTAGTTTTCATTTTAATGTCCCTGATTAGTGATATTGACTATCTTTTCATGTGTCTGTTGGCCATCAATGTGTCTGATTGTTGGATTGTTTTTTGAGCGTTCAGTTTGATAAGTTCTGTATATATTTTGGGTACTACCCCTTTATCGAATATGTCATTTGCATATCTTCTCTCATTCCATAGGATGTCTTTTGTTGATTGTTTCCTTCGTTGTGCAGAAACTTTTTACTTTGATGTAGTCCAAAAAGCTCTTGGTTTTATTTCCCTTACCTCAGGATGCCTCTCTAGAATAAAGTTGCTACAGCCAGGGTCAGAGAAATTTCTGCCTATGCTCTCTTCAAGGACTTTTATGGTTTCAGGTCTCACAGTTAGGTCTTAATTCCATTTTGAGTTTATTTTTGTGTATGGTGAAAAATAATGGTCCAGTTTCATTCTTTTGCATGTTGCTGTCCAGTTTTTCCAACACCATTTGTTGAAAAGACAGTAATTTCCCCATTGGATATTCTTTCCTGCTTTGATGAATATTAATTGACCATATAATTGTGGGTTTATTTCTGAAATTTCTATTCTGTTCTATTGATCTATGCATCTGCTTTGTGCCAATACCACACTGTTTTGATGACTGCAGCTTTAAAATATAACTTAAAGTCTGGAATTTTGATGCTGAGCTTTGCTTTTCTCTTTCAAGACTGCTTTGACTACTCAGGGTCTTTTGTGGTTCCATATGAGTCTTAGGATATTTTTTTTTTGTTCTAGTTCTGTGAAAAATACGGTTAGTATTTTGATAGAGATTGCATTAAATGTTTAGAATGCTTTGAGTAGTACAGACATTTTAACAATATTTTTCTTCCAACCCATGATCATGGAACGTCTCTCCATTTCTTTGTGTCATCTTCAATTTTGTTCATCAGTATTTTATAGTTTTCAGAGTATAGGTCTTTCACCTATTTGCATTTGCAAATGCTCCATAGGCTGTCTTTTGTTGATTGTTTCCTTCACTGTGCAGAAACTTTGTATTTTGATGTAGTCTTAATAGAGTACTCCTAGGTGTCTTATTATTTTTGGTGCAGTTGTAAATGGGATTGATTCCTTAATTTGTCTTTTTGTTGCTTCATTATTAGTATATAGAAATGCAACAGATTTCTGTACGTTGATTTTGTATCTTGCATTCTACTTTACTAAATTATTTAGTCAGTTCTAGCAGTTTTTGGTGGAGTCTTTCAGGTTTTCTACATAGAGTAGCAGGTGATCTGCAAATAGTGAAAGTTTGACTTCTTCCTTGCTGATACAGATGCCTTTTATTTCTTTTTCTTGTCTGATTGCTGTGGCTAGGACTTTCAGTACTACATTGAATAAAAGTGGTGAGAGTGGAAATCCCTGTTTTGTTCCTGACAGTAGAGGAAAAACACTCAGTTTTTGCTCCCTTAGGATGACATTAGCTATAGGCTTTTCATTATGGCCTTTATTATATTGAAATATGTTCTCTCTAAGCCTACTTGTTAAGGGTTTTTATCAAGAATGGACATTGTACTTTGTACATTGCTTTTTCTGCATTTAGAGAAATGATCATATGGTTCTTTATGTGATGTAGTGCATTGATTGATTTGCAAATATTGAACCACCCTTGCAACCCAGGAATAAATCCAACTTGATCATGGTGAATGATTTTTTTAATATATTGTTGGATTCAGTTTGCTGGTATTTTGTTGAGGAGTTTTGCACCCATGGACATCAGAGATATTGGCCTACAGTTCTCTTTTTTTGTGGTGTCTTTATCTGGATTTGGCATCGGAGTAATACTGGCCTCATAGAATGAATTTGGAAGTGTTTCTCCCTTTCTATTTTTGGGAATAGTTTGGGAAGAATAGATATTAACTCTTCTTTATTTTTTTAAAGTGTATTTGTTTATTTTGAGAGCGAGAGAGAGAGAGCATGAGCTGGGGAGGGGCAGAGAGAGAGGGAGAAAGAGAGAATACCAAGCAGGCTCCATGCTGTCAGAACAGAGCCCAATGCGGGCCTTGAACTCATGAACCATGAAATCATGACCTCAGCCGAAAACAAGAGTCAGACACTTAACCAACTAAGCCACCAAGGTGCCCCAGTGTTAACTCTTCTTTAAATGTTTGGTAGAGGTTGGAAGCAAGAGGGAAGATGGTGATGTAGGAGGATGCTGGGCTCACTGCATCCTGCTAATCACTTAGATTCCACCTACACCTGCCTAAATAACCCAGAAAACCTCCAGAAGACTAGCAGAATGGAGTCTCCGGAGCCAAGCACAGACGAGAGGCCCACGGAAGAGGGTAGGAAGGGCAGCGAGGCGGTGCATGCTACACGGACTGGCAGGAGGGAGCCGGGGCCGAGGGGCAGCCCGCCGGACAAGCAGAGCCCCTGAGTCTGGCTTGCAAAAGCAGAGGGGCCGGACGGACTGTGTTCCGACAGCAAGTGGGACTTGACATCTGGAAAGTTATAAGTTAACAGCTCTGCTCGGAGAGCGGGAAGGCTGGAGGACAATGGGAGGGAGAGTTGCTGAGCCCCAGGATGACAGAGCTCAGCTTGGCAGGGAACAAAGGCGCTCACCAGCATCATCTCCCTCGCCCATCCCTCAGCCAAAATCCCAAAGGGAACCAGTTCCTGCCAGGGAACTTGCTTACACCGCACAAACACCTAACGTTGTGCTTCTTCTTCGGATCCATCCCACCAGCGGGTCTGATCCCTCCCAGTGCCACAGGGCCCCTCCCGAAGCGGATCTCCGAAGGAAAAGCGAGCTAAGCCTGCCCCTCCCGCCCCGTGCACCTTGCCGATCCACCCCAGCTAATACGCCAGATCCCCAGCACCACAAGCCTGGCAGTGTGCAAGTAGCCCAGACGGGCCACGCCACCCCACAGTGAATCCCGCCCCTAGGAGAGGGGAAGAGAAGGCACACA
>NW_024412401.1:2613246-2764012 GCF_014898765.1 Herpailurus yagouaroundi
CCGTCAACTGATGAATGGATAAAGAAATTGTGGTTTATATACACAATGGAGTAGTACGTGGCAATGAGAAAGAATGAAATCTGGCCCTTTGTAGCAACGTGGATGGAACTGGAGAGTGTGATGCTAAGTGAAATAAGCCATACAGAGAAAGACAGATACCATATGTTTTCACTCTTATGTGGATCCTGAGAAACTTAACAGAAACCCATGGGAGAGGGGAAGGAAAATAAAAAAAAAAGAGGTTAGAGTGGGAGAGAGCCAAAGCATAAGAGACTCTTAAAAACTGAGAACAAACTGAGGGTTGATGGCGGCTAGGAGGGAGTGGAGGATGGGTGATGGGTATTGAGGAGGGCACCTTTTGGGATGAGCACTGGGTGTTGTATGGAAACCAATTTGACAACAAATTTCATATATTGAAAGTAAATAAATAAATAAATAAATAAATAAATAAATAAATAAATAAATGTATGTTTGGTACAATTCACCTGTGATGCCATCTGATCCTGGACTCTTGTTTGCTGGGAGTTTTTTAATTACTGATTCAATTTCTTTGCTGGTTATCGGTTGGTTATCAGTTTCAAATTTTCCATTTCTTCCTATTTCAGTATTGGTGATTCATAGGTTTCTAGAACTTTCCATTTCTTCCAGGTTGTCCAACGTTTTGGCAGATAATTTTTCATAATATTCTCTTATGATTGTTTGTATTTCTATGGTGTCAGTTTTTTCTCCTCTCTCATCTGTGATTTTATTTATTTGGGTCCTTTCTCTTTTAAGAAGTCTGACTAAAGATTCATTAATTTTGTTAATTTTTTCAAGGAAAGAGTTTCTGGTTTCATTGATCTATTATTTTGTTTGTTTGTTTCTATCTCATTTATTTCTGCTCTAATTGTTATTATTTCCCCCCTTCTGCTGGTTTTAAGTTTTGTTTGTTGTTCTTTTTCTAGCTTCTTTTGGTGTAATGTTAGGTTATTTAAGTTTTCTTGCTTCTTGAGATAGGTTGTATTGTTATACATTTCCTTCTTAGGACCACTTTTGGTCCACATTACAAACTTTTTTTTTATCATTATGTTTCATTTTCATTTTTTCATTTTTCTCTTTATTTTTTCTTTTGTTTCCTGGTTGACTCATTCATTGCTTAATAGCATGTTTTTTAACATCCATGTATTTGTGGTCTTTCCAGATGTGTGTGTGTGTGTATGACTGACTTCTAGTTTCACAGCATTTTAGTAAGAAAAGAGTCATCACATGACTTCAATCTTCTTGAATTTGTTGAGGTCTGTTTTGTGGCCTAATATGTGACCTATTCTGGAAAATGTTCCATGTGCACTTGGAAAGAATGTGTATTCTACTCTTTTAGGATGAAATGTTCTGAATGTATCTGTCAAATCTATCTGCTCCAGTGTCATTCAAAGCCATTGATTGTTGTTGATTTTCTATTTAGATAATCTGACCAATGATGTAAGTAGAGTATGAAAGTCTACTTTTATTATTATTGATAGTTCCTTTATGTTTGCTATCATTTTATGTAGTTGGGTGCTTCCATGTTGGGTGAATAAATATTTACATTTACTGTATCTTCTTGGATTGTCCCCTTTATTATTATATAGTGCCCTTCTTTGTCTTTTTTACTGTTGTTTTTAGTCTAGTTTGTGCTACTTCAGCTTTTTTTGACATCCATCTGCATGATAGGTGTTTTTCTATCCCCACATTTTCAATGTGCTGGTGTCTTTAGGTCTAAAATTAGTCTCTTGGAGGCAGCATATAAATGGTCTTGTTTTTTTAATCCACTCTAACACCCTACGTATTTTGATTGGAGTGTTTAGTCCACTTACAAAGTAATTATTGATAGATATCTATTTATTGCAGTTTTGTTACCTGTTTTGTGGTTGTTTGTGGAAATTTTTTCTGATGTTTTCTTATCTTTCTCTCTTTCATGGTTTGCTGATTTTCTTTAGTGATATATTTGCATTTCATTTTCTTTATTCTTTGCATGTTACTAAAGTTTGATTTGTGGTCACCATTAGGTTTGTATATAACATCTTTTGCAAATAGCTGTCTATATTCAGTTGATAGTCATTTAAGTTTGAACCCATTCTTTTACTCCTATCGTCCCTATGTTTTAGGTATAAGTTGTCATATTTTACATTCTTTTGTGAGTTCCTTGACTGATTTCTTAATAGAAATATTTTTTATTGCTTTTGTGTTTCCTACCCTTATACTGTCACTTTTGGTCTTTCTTTTCCACTCACAGTGTCCCCTTTAGTATTGTTTGCAAGGCTGGTTTAGTAGTCACAAGCTCCTTTAATTTTTGCCTGTGAAACTCTTTATTTCTCCTTCTATTTTGAATGTTAGCCTTGCTGGATAGAGCATTCTTGGCTGATTTTTCCCTCTCAGCACTTTGAATATATCACGCCAGTCCTTTCTGGCTTGGAGAGTTTCTGCTCAGAAATCTGATAACTGTATGGGTTTTCCCTTATAAGTAACTGTCTTCTTCTGTCTTGCTGCTTTTAAGATTTTTTCGTCATCATTATCTTTTTCCAGTTTAATTATAATATGCCTTGGTGCAGATCTGCTTTTGTTGATTTTGTTGAGGGTTCCCTGAGCTCTCTGGATCTGATATTTGTTTCCTTCCCCAGATTAGAGAAGTTTTCAGCTATTACTTCTTCAAATAAATTTTCTGCCTTCTTACCTCTATCTTCTTCTGGGATTCCTATAACACAAATGTTATTGTATTCAATTGAGTCACTGAGTTCCCTAAGTTTATTATCATTTTGCATAATTCTCTCTTTTGTTCAGCTTCATTGTTTCCATTACTTTGTCTTCTAGGTCATTAATTCATTCCTCCACTTCTTCCAGCCTGCTGTTGTTTGCATCAAGTCTGTTTCTAATCTCATTTATTGCACTCTTCATCTCTGATTCTTTTTTAACTTTATCTCTGTGGTAAAAGTGTCAATGATGTCTTCCATTCTTTTCTCAAGCCCCATGAGTATCCTTACGACCATTGCTTTAAATTCTCCATCAGGCATGTTACTTATATCTGTTTCTCTTAGATCTCTGGCCTTGGTCTTAACTTATTTTTTTTTTTATTTTTTGTATGTTTATTTATTTTTGAGAGAGACAGAGCATGAACAGAGGAGGAGCAGAGAGAGAGAGGGAGACACAGAATCCGAAGCAGGATCCAGGCTCTGAGCTGTCAGCACAGAGCCCAATGCAGGGTTTGAACTTATGAACCACAAGATCATGACCTGACCTGAAGTTGGATGCTTAACCGACTGAGCCACCCAGGCGCCCCTTATCTTATTCTTACATTTGGGATATATTCCTTTGTTTTCTCATTTTGTCTTAGTGTCTACCTGCTTTGATGTGTTAGAAAAGCCAGTTATATCTCCTTCTCTGAAAGTAATGACCTTATAAAGAAGAGATCATGTAGCATCCAGGGCCTGGTGCTTCAGGGAGTTTCTGTTTCTGGTGTGTGCTGCATACTGTAAAAGCTACTGTGTCCTAACTGCTATAACCTTTCATGCCAGTCATCTGGAGAGGCTCTTCTTGCCTGCCGTGGGCAGTGTTTGGTCCCTGGCCTGAATGTGGCTAGTTTTAGCGAGGGTGCTCTGGTCTGCTTGTGAAATGAGACCTGTCACCACCTCCACTGGAACTGAGGCCCTGCAAAACTCTCCAGTCAGGAGACATGGTGTTGGTAGGGGTTGGTGTGGGTATTCTGGCAGAGGGGGCCCACCACACTGGGACTGAGGTAAATATGACTGAGACAGGTCGTTCCATTAGAGCACAGGGGAATGGGGCTTAGTGTAAGCAAGTTAGGCAGCCAATGTCCATGCTATGCTAGTTCCTGCAGATGGTCCCTTACTTATGCTGCCAGTCAGAGGAAAGAAATGGCCACTCCACGAATGCCAACTCTCAGGAACATGCTCAGTGCTCCCCACTGTGTGCCCTAGGAACTCTTCAGATCACTTTTTCTACACTGTATGTCCCCAGGTTGTTTGCCTGCCTTCTCTCCAAGAGCAGCCTAGATGCATCTGGACTCTCCCAGAGTCCAGCCCATTGACATTTAAAATTTCAGGCTTTAAGCCCCTCTGGTTTCAAGAACTCACAAAATTCAGTCTTCTGTCTTTCCAAACCAATAGTTATGGGGAAACTTTCTCCTTGTGCATTCTCCTGTGTGTTTTTTTTTCTCTCTCTCTTGCTTTCTCCCTGGCCGTGGGTCCCTTCCCTCCACAGCAACCAGGATCTGTTTCTTCACTAAAGGGTGTCTCTGCATTTCCTACCTTCATTGATATGACCTCTTCTCTACTTTTAGTGGTGGAGTTTGTTCTGCCAGTCTTCAGGTCAATTTCTCAGGTGGTTAGGATGATTTGACAGTTATCTAGTTGTATTTGTGGGATGAGACAAGCCTAGGGTCCCCCTACTCCACTGCCATCTTCCCCACTCTATCGAGATTGTTTTCTTACTTTCTGGTAATTTGTTCTTAAAGAAAGCCGACAGATTTTTATGTCTTGATTTTGCATACTGCAACTTTATTACTTCTAACAACTTTTTGATAGGGTCTTTAGGGTTTTCTATGTACATCAGCTGAAAATATTGAGAGTTTTACTACTTTTCAATTTACATGAATTTTTTTCTTGCCTAATTGCTCTGAATTTCCAGTAACAATATGAATAAAATTTACAAGTGTTTACATCCTTGCCTTGCTCTTTACCTTAGAGGAAATACTTTCAGCTTTTCACTGTTGAATATGTTAGCTGTGGGCTTGTCCTATACGGCCTTTATCATGTTGAAACACATTCTCTCTGTACCTGCTTTTTTGAGAGTTTTTATCATGAATGGTTGTTGAATTTTGTCAAACGCTTCCTCTGCATCTATTGAGATCAAATTATTTTTTTAACTTTTGCTTTGTTGATGTGGTATATCACATTGACTGATTTGCAGATGCTGAATCATCCTGACATCACCAGAGAAAATCCCAGTTGATGGTGGTGAATGATCCTTTAAATGTAATATTGAATTCAGTTTACTGATATTTTGTTGAGGACTTTTTTGCATCTATGTTCATCAGGGGTACTGACCTGGGTTTTTTTTATTGTTTGGTTTTGGTCATATCCTTATCTGGTTTTGGTATCAGAGTAATGAGTAATGCTGGCATCATTAAATGTGCTTGAAGAGTTTTGCCTTTTATTTTTTGGAAGAATTTGAGGGTTAGTATTAATTCCTCTTTGAATGTTCGGTAGAATTCACCAGTGAAGCTGTTCCCATAGTTTTGTTAGGAGGTTTTGGATTAGTTATTGAATTTCCTTGCTAGTAATTGGTCTGTTCATATTTTCTATTTCATTATGATTCAGTGTTGGTAGGTCACATGTGTCTAGAAGCTTATCCATTTCTCCTAGGTTGTCCAATTTGTTGCACATAATTGTTCATAATGGTCTCTTATGATTCCTTGTATTTCTGTGATCTCAGTTGTAATGTCTTCTCTTTCACTTCAGATTTATTTGAATCCTCTTTTTGGTGAATCGAACTAAAGTTTTATCTATATTATCTTCTCAAGAAAACAGGTCTTAGATTCTTTACCTTTTCCATCTATATTCCATTTACTTCTGCTCTAATCTTTGTTATTTCCTTCCTTCTACTAACTTCAGGCTTTGTTTGCTCTTTTTCTAGTTCCTTGAGACATAAAGTTAGGTTATTTGAGGTGGGCATTTATCACTATGAACTTCCCATTTAGAACTTCCCATGCTGCATCCCATAAATTTTGGTATGTTACATTTCCTTTTTTTTTTTCAAGGTATTTTCATTTTGCTTTCAATGTCGTCTTTGACTTATTGGCTATTCAATACCATGTTGTTTAATGTCCACATATTTGTGAATCTCCCAATCTTCTTTGTGTAATTTCTAGTGTCATACCACTGTAGTTGGAAAAGCTGCTTGATAGAATTTCTCTTAAGTTTGCTAAAAATTGTTTTATGGATGCGCTTGGGTGGCTTAGTTGGTTAAGTGTCCAACTCTTAGTTTCAGATCAGGTCATGATCTCACAGTTTCATGAGTTTGAGCCCCACATGAGACTCTGCACTGCAGTGTGGAGCCTGCTTGGGATTGTCTCTCCCCCCCTCTCTCTGGCCCTCCCCTGCTCACACTGTCCTCTGTCTCTCTCAAAATAAATACACTTAAAAAATTGCTTTATGGCCTCACATATCATCTTTCTTGGAAAATGTTCCACGTGCACTTAAGAATATGTATTCTGTTGCTTTTGGGTGGAATTTTCTGTAAATGTCTGTTAAGTCCATCTGGTCTAACATATCATGGAAGGTCAATGTTTCCTTCAATGATTTTCTCACTGATTTATCCATTAACATAACTGGGGTATTAAAGTTCCCTAAAATTCTAGTATTGCTGTTCATTTCTCCCTTTAAATCTGTTAATATTAGCTTCATATATTTAGGTGCTTTCATGTTAGGTGCATATGTTATAAATATTTGAATACTTACAAATGTTCTATCCCCTTGTTGGACTGAACTCTTTATCATTATGCAATGACTTTGTCTCATATTGTCTGATATGAGTATAGCTACTTCAGCTTTCTTTTGGTTTTTATTTGCATGAGATATTGTTTCATCCCCTCACTCTTTGTGTGTGGGCCCTTATATGTAAAATACATCTCTCGTAGCCAACATAACCAGTCAGTCGCTCTTTCTTTTGATTAGAGAATATATTCCACTTAAAGCAACTGATAGATTGGTGCTTATTACCATCTTGTTTTCTAGCTCCTTCTATACTTCTTCTCAGTTCCTTTCTTCTCTTTGCTTTCTTCCTTTGTGATTTGATTACTTTCTTCAGTAGTATGCTTATATTTCTTTACCTTTTGTGCATTTACTGTAGGTTGCTTTGTGGCTACAACTTTCAACAGTTGTAAGTGTTGTTACAGGCCATTTCAAATTGGCCTGTCAGTGTCCCAGAGGGGAGAATCTCAGCACCTAGATTCAGGCTGGAGGCCAGACTCTGAGGCAGCAGTTTTTTTTGTTGTTGTTTTTTTTTGTTTGTTTGTTAATGTTTTCTTTATTTTTGAGAGAGGAAGTGAAAGGGAGAGGGAATGGAGAGGGGCAGAGAGAGAGGGAGACACAGAACCCGAAGCAGACTCCAGGCTCTGAGCTGTCAGCACAGAGCCTGACGCGGGGCTCAAACTCATGGACAGTGAGATCATGACCTGAGCCAGTCAGACGCTTAACCGACTGAGCCACCCAAGGTGCCTCAGGCAGCAGTTTTTGAAAACATGCAAATATATGCTGGGGGCTATAAGCATAAGCTCCAATGGCCACCAGAGCCAGGTCATCTGGAGGCACCTCCTTAGTGGCAACCACAAAACTCATGGTTCCAGACAAGTGCATAAGCCCCTTTCTGTGACATATTAGCAGCTGGAGCAAGATAGAGGCAGACCAAGATGACACTGATAGCCTACATTCTTTGAGAACAGCTTTATAGACCACTAAATGTGTGCCAAACCTGAAGCCGGCCCCTCAGTCCAAGGAAGCAAGTAAAGTGGCTTCCTTCACAGAAAGACTGGGGTGTGCCTCAGTCTACTACTACCTGTACAGTACCTGGAGAGTGGTAGTCTGTGGAGAGCTATCTCACCAATTACTAAAGTCCCACGGGCCCCAGAAATGCAAGCCCCTTGGCCACCAGAGCCAGGTCATCAAGTTGCATGCACCTGGGCATCACCAGCTGTAAAAACTGGGCGTCAGATGCATGTAAAGTCCCCCTCCGCGAGACACTGGTGCTCTGGAACATGGCAGAAGATGAGTATGAAAATAGCCCACCCTCCAAGGCATCTGGAAAACATTACAGTCAGCTTCTCGATGCTTAATTAGAAGTCTACCCCTCAGGCCACCATCGTGACGGTTAGCTCAGAGGCCTCCTTCACAGAAGGCCAAGCTCTTGGGTCTTTTGCTTTTTTCTGTACCCTGGGGGTGGTAGCTCTTTAAGAAGTCTTTCTCTCTTGGTTATAGTCCTGTGGAGTTCATTCCGAATTCAGGCAATGTATAGGTATCCCCTGGAAGCAGTCAAAAAAATTAAGGTTTCAGACAGAGATAGGAGCTCCTTTCTAGAGGACACTGATTATAGTCCCATGTGACCAGGGATGGAAGTTCCCCTGGCTTCTAGAGCCAGGCAATCAAAAGGGGTCTTCAGGAAGCAGCCACAAAATTGGGCACCGGACATATGTAAAGGTTCTGGGAGATGCTGGTGCTCTGGAACGCAGCAAAAGGAGAGCACAAATATGGCACCCACCAGTCTCTGCCGCCAAAGAATATTCCACCAGCTTCCTGCTTGTGCGCGCTAAATTAGATGACTGCCCCTCAGACTGATGCTTTAATATAAGCAGGGGTGCCTCTTTCACTTTGGTCTGGTCGTGGGTTCTGGGGCAGGTGGGTCAGCTCACCTGAGCCCCTAAAGGGGCATTTCTCAGATCAATTACCATCTTGAGTGTCACGGGACAAAGTTAAATGCTGTAGGGCTCATCTGTCAGGTCCTAAAAGTGAAGGCTATCAATGTGAGATTTGAACACTTCGTTCCCCAGGGAGAAGCTCCAGGTTTGAAGTTCCCTTCTAGCTGTGGGTCATGGTGCAGTGAAGGAGAAGATTGTGTCCCAGCCTCCCTCCCTACTTCGATGTAGATATGTAGTGGTCAGTTTTCAGTTGTTTGTTTGTTTGTTTTTTTAAGAGAAATTGTTCTATATGCAGCAGTAGACTCAGTGTGTCTGTGGGAGGAGACGAGTTCAGGATCTTCTTATCTTGCCATCTTGAATCGGAACTTTTTTTTTTTTTCTCAAATAATTCTACTTACCCAAAGGGGTCCTATGACTTTACAACCACCACTCAGGTGAGTTTCTGGAAAGAGACGGTGAGGCCTGCCTGGCAACCCCTTCACCACACCAACACTGAGCTCATAGGTTTGCCTGTGTCCCGTGCAGGCCATGGGCATTCCTTAACAGTGGGGCAAGCAGCAGAGATATCGGGGCTCAGTGGTACCTCTCTCTCAAGATTCACAGACCATCGCAGGGTCATCTGACTGACATATCAGAAAACATCCAAACCACTTTGTTTTCTTTAAATGTAGTTATAACGCAGAAGAGTTTAGGTCCAGGAGCACAACTGTACAGTAATTGGATACAAGGCTTGGTGGCCTGGCCCATGGCCTGCTGGGACAGGCCCATTTGAGCATTGCCTCAATGCTGTCAAGGGATCGGAATCACAGGACAGGGCCCGGAGGTCCAAACCAAGCTGAAATCTGCCCCAGTCCCCGGTCTCACCCCTGCCCCAAGACCCATCCAGCAGCCAGAGGCAGAGATTATTGGCTAAGAGTAACCTGGTTCAAGATGGCTGGACTCGTCTTCCACCTGCAACATAACAGCGAATGTGGATAAGCCCTCCGGGGGCCAGTGCCAGGGTGGGCAGCCGCTGGCGACAGCCACTCCATAGCCTCACCAGCCTGTGGGCCTGAAGGGGAGCTTGGGAGAGCCCCGCACCAGCAGCAGGTGAAGCTAAGGTCCAGTACGGGCCCTGCAGGCGTGACCATGCACTGCTTGCAAGAAAGGAAACTTCATTCACTGCATCTGCTTTTCAAACTGCTCAAAACAGTATGTGCATTTTTTTAAAAGTTTTTTTAACGTCTATTTATTTTTGAGAGAGACAGACAGAACACGAGCAGGGGAGGGGCAGAGAGAGAAGGAGACCCAGAATCCAAAGCGGGCTCCAGGCTCCGAGCTGTCAGCCCAAAGCCCAATGCGGGGCTCGAACCCACAGACCCTGAGATCATGACCTGAGCCGAAATCAGAGGCTTAACTGACTGAGCCACCCAGAGGCGCCCTCAATACACATTTTTAAGTCTCCCTGAATGGGTCTTTTGAGTGTCAAAACGGTTTTCTTTCTCAATATAAAACAGGAAAACTACACGTGCTGTAAAAAGATTGGGGCGAATATTTCTTTACAGAAACCCCCAGGAGCTAGCGTGGGAGGCAGAGGAGGAGGATCTGAGGATAGGACTTCCTGTGTAAGGTCCAGCTCACGCCGATCTTCTCAGGCCCGGCCACGGCTCACCCGGCCTCTGGATGTGCCAACGGGCCAAATGCCAACTCTGCGTGGAGACAAAGAGCAATTCTGGTGTCCGAATCACATCACCTGAAGTCCTCAAGGCCTTGAGGGATTGCTACCTTTGGTGGAAATGAAAGAGGGGACCCGAGGGTACAAGGGAGCACGAAGTGGGGAAAAGAGCCAGCTAGAAGACTCCTAGCGCTCTGCACTGCCAGGGCGGGGCAGATAGATTCCCTGGGAAGCTGGGTGTCTAGAACAGTGGGAATTTCCTCACGCCAGGGTTCACCACCCACCCTGCCCCCCTCTGAAATCACTGCTTCTCCACAACAGGGGAACGTGCTCATGCGCCATAGGCTCTTATGGACGACCTTACACAGCCCGGTGCTGGCGGGTGGAGATCCCCTTCTGAAGCTCTTTCTTCCCACCCCACACCCTCCACGGGGGTGCCTTACAGCCTCCAGCTCCCCGGCGCTTCCATGGTACTAGCCCGTAGTCAAAGGTCCCCATCTTCCAATCCAATGTTCCCTAAAATTCAATAATTTATGTACCATCCTTCATGACTTCCAACATCTCCAGTTACTACTGATGCCATGGTTTTCTGAACGTTTTTCTTTGACCAGCTTCAACTTAAAAGCATGCGGTTTTTAATGGAAAGTCTTCGTCACTACTAAACGGAAGCCAGTATTGCTTGCAAGCAACAGAAGAGAATATGAAATGCCAGAATATAACAATTAAAAAAAAAAAAAAAAACCACGCAGGAACTCCCAAAAGTCATCATGCTTAACATCTATGATACTCTACCCCACTTTGGAAAGCACTCTCCCTATCTGGGCTTACTTGAGCCAACCAGCTAATCTCATCAATTTATCTGAGGCGAGATATACCCATCAGTTTTCTTTACCTAGCATCCTTCCCAGGTAATAGGCATATTCCTGGATACCTTCACGATCAATCCAGAGGAGAAAAGTAGAAAAGTAAAAATTCTCAGAATTAAGCCATTTAGCCCCTGTGACTGGTAACCCTGTACCTCTCTTTTCTAAGCTTTCTCCTTAACACGGAAGAATGAATGAATGAATGAATGAATGAATGAATGAATACATGAACAGATAAATGAATGAACATGCCTTAGACACTGAGCAAGGTCACCGGGAAATACATTTTTGGATTGTATAGGTTTCTGTTAGGTCCACTTACACGTAAGGACCCTCACTACACAACCCACCTATAAATACTGGGCTTTTCATTTATTCTGAAAGTATTTACAGAGTCCAAATAAGGACTCGGGCCTGGTGCCTGAGATCTCCCTAGAAATTCAGAATATGAACTCCTAGCTTTGCAGAGGAATAATCAGACTTAGGGAATCCCAAATAACCCCTTGAGTTTTGTCAAGCCTGATGACCTTCACGGGTGGAAATAAAAGACTGTTTCAAAGTTCAATTAATGTGCAGTCTTGGGGCACCTGGGTGGCTCAGTCCTTTAAGCGTCTGACTTCAGCTCAGGTCATGATCTCACGGTTCATGAGTTCGAGCCCCACATTAGGTTTGCTGCTCCCAGACTGCCAGCACAGAGACCGCTTCGGATCCTCTGTCCCCCTCTCTTTGCCCGTCCCCTGCTTGCGCCCTTCCAAAAATAAATAAATGTTTTTAAAAATGTGCAGTCTTGAGATGTGAAATTCGCGTCTCCAGCCCACTGCCTGGCTTCCTGGCACTGTGGTAGTCAACACGCAGACACAGCCTGTCTCTGCTCTGAGCATCCAGACCCTGTCAGGAGCAGAGGTATCTGCCTGATGGATTGCTCACTGTCAGGAAAGGTGGCTGTGCACATGCATGAGATACACAAGGTGGCTCGTAAAACTTATGAGGCATGCTCTGTGCTGTGACCTGGGTGAGGGATGGTTCAGCTTCGGTGGAGGGATAATTAAAAACAATTAAGTGTTACTGGAGAGATGGCAGAATTCAGCTCAGACTTCAAGGGTGTGCAAACTTGGTCTGGGAGAGGGCCAGGAGCCTGAGGCCTACACCTCATTTACTTAAGAAAAACAAAACCACCACCACCACCATCATGAACAACAACGGATTGTTGAGCCATGGGCAACCCTGTATATTGACCAGTTGGTGGCACCCTCTGGGCTTCATCCAATGGGGTCCGAAAAGCACTGTTGCCCCCCTGTGCTTCCCAAGACGCTGGGATGGCTGCCTGTTGGAGGCACCCCATCGGGTTCCTTTGCTGTGTTCCCAGACAGTGCCTAAGTCAAAGCACCTATCACCTCATTCCTTTCTCTATTTCTTGTCCATCACCATAAGGGGAAGGGTCTAAGGAAATGAGGCGAAAGGCAGAAGAAAGTGGTCTAGAGAAGACTGAATGGGAGACAGACCACAGTACTTAAGAATGGAGTAGGACCACATGAAACATGGAGTTCTGGGGGATACGGTGGAACAGAGCCAGGGCAAAGGCAAGGAGTAGGTTCTGCTTTACAACCAGACTGACATGAACAATATATTGCCTTGGTTCCTTAGGAAACTTGGAATACTACCACTCAGAAAGTGGTTGCAAGTACCCAGTAGGTGGTCAATAAATGATAGCCGCTCTAACAATCATTTATAATTACTCTTTTGTTATTTTTTTAAGTTTATTCATTTATTATTTCTGAGAGGGAGAGAGAGAGCATGAACACAAGCCGGGGAGGGGCAGAGAGAGAGGGAGACAGAGAATCCAAAGCAGGCTCCAGGCTCTGAACTCTGGACTCCGCTCTGTCAGCACAGAGCCCAATGTGTCGCTCGAACCCACAAACCATGAGATCAGGACCTGAGCCGAAGTCAGACCCTAAATCAACTGAGCCACCCAAGCAACCCCATTACCATTTTTGGTACCCTTAATATTACAACCTACTTGATAAATTTGAGTCCCTCTCTAATTGAACTATAGGTGTTTTCTTGGGAGGGGTGGGGAATAACCATCGTTATCATGCCATCCCCTCCAGAACGAGATAGAGGAGAGAAAGGCCTGAATTAAGATTAAACATACCAAAACTTTTGTAGAAAGCATGAAACTAGGGATTCTAGATACCTGGGCTCTTCACTGGCCGCATCCCCAAAGGAAAACAAGAGCGAAGATTTTACACACATGGTGTTAGTTATTTTCATCACCACCTGCTTAGAGTTTAATGGGGGGAGGGTGGAGGAAGTTTGTATATCACAGCCGTCAAAATATACTGTAGGTTGTATTGCTTCTGACTAAGGAAAGCAAAAATTTATCCAGCCCCACCCCAGACACCTCAAAGAACTTCAAAAGCTTTTTAAAACTGTCAACAGAGAAGAAAAGCACCTTTGTCTTAGAAGCACAAATGAATTTCTTTCTAAAATAAACAGGAGTCGTCTTACAAGGGGAAAGTACCCACAATATGAAATGTATATGGATCTGTGAGAGTACCTACGGGGTCGTGCGTAAGGCAAAAGAAAGCTTGTGACAGTAGATGGGTCTGTGTCTATAGACTGAAGGAACAATCTGGAAATAAAGTCACTTTTGAATTTCTCTTTCATCTTGTAGGGAAAAAGAAAAAAAAGCACAATCAGGAATCCATTAACCACCAAGCCCTCCTAACTACACCTAATGTTTCTCCAGTTCATCCATTTCACTTTATTCTTTTGCTGCCAGCATCTTCCAGAGAGTTGCAATCAATTCTTTCATGTCCTACTGTGAATGCTTCCTAACTGGTCTCTCAACATTCATTCTTCTTTCCCTTTCAACCCATTTTTCCACATGCCTGTTGGAGTCCTACAGTAAAACTTAAAACCCAATCCTCACACACTTGATTAAAATCCTTTTCAGACACATCATTGTTCTTAGACTACAGACCAAAACCCTTCTCGAAGCACTGCAAGATCCAGGCTCCATCTACCACATCAGCTTTGTCTTCCGGCCTCTGCCCAATACCTGCCGGGCTGGATCTGGATGCCAGACCTGCCCAAGACGACCCGCTGCGGACCCGGATCACTCTCCATTTCTCTGTTCCCTTTTACGTCAACTCACTTCTCCAAGAAAGCCTTCCTGACCTCCCAGCCCTGGTCAGATCCTTCCAAAGACACCTGTACTTCTCTATTCACAGCATGTATCCCAACTGAAAATAAGTAATTATAAAATTAATAATGGAGTGTCTATGGGACGCCTGCGTGGCTCAGTCGTTTAGGCGTCCGACTTCGGCTCAGGTCATGATTTCACGGCTTGTGAGTTCGAGCCCCCCCCGTCGGGTTCTGTGCTGACAACTCAGAGCCTAGAGCCTGCTTCCAATTCTGTGTCTCCATCTCTGTCTGCCCCTTCCCTGCTCACACTCTGTCTCTCTCTGTCTCAAAAATAAACAAACATTAAAAAAAAATTTTTTTCATAATGGAATGTCTATTTTCTCCTGGTAAGATAAAGGACCTATTAGGGCTGGGATGGTGTGTGTCTTAACCATTTTCCCAGAGCCTAGAAAAGTGTCAGGTACATAGTAATAGTCACTATTTATTACTGAGTACTTACTATGTGCTACAAACGGTTTTGAGAACTTACATGTATTCACTAGAGTAATCTTCATAAAGCCCTATGGGTTAGGGGTCACTGGTACCCCGCTTTTATATTTGAAAAATATCTAGGCATGGGGAGAATTAGAACTTCTCAAAGGCCAATTCTAAATTGATCAAAGGTCATGTAGCTTTGAGTGTAGAGCTGGAATTGGAACCCAAACAGATTAACTTAAAACTTTCCTTAATTACAATTCCACATTACCACAAAGTGGACATTCCACAAGTGTTTGTTAAATTGATTGGCCTGTTTGGCAAAAGATATGCACCAAGCGAGTTTGCAACATTTTTATTTTATTTTATTTGTATTTGTATTTTTTTAATGTTTATTTATTTTTTACAGAGAGAGAGAGAGAGAGAGAGAGAGAGAGACAGAGCATGAGCGGGGGAGGGGCAGAGAGAGAGAGAGAGGGAGACACAGAATCTGAAGCAGGCTCCAGGCTCTGAGCTGTCAGCACAGAGCCCGACGCAGGGCTCAAACTCACAGACCACGAGATCATGACCTGAGCCGAAGTTGGACGCTCAACCAACTGAGCCACCCAGGCGCCCCAAGTTTGCAACATTTTTAAAAGCTGAAAATTTATGAACCCTTTTGGCCAAAAAGTGGACCTAGGGTTACAAGCGTGAACACATGTCCCCTTCACAGATTCCATTTTTCCTTCAGTTGCAGAAAATATAAAAACTTGAGGCAGATTTATAGATTAACAGGATTCCAAAGTAAAATTTCTGATGGATTAATACATGGTTACAGTGTCTCTTAGACCAATGCTGGTCAAAATTTAATTGGCAAATGATTGATAGATTAACTCAACAAATGCACTTGTGAAAAATGAAGATCGTGATTTAGGAAGCTGGGGCTGGGGCCTAAGACTCAACATTTCTGACAAGCTCCCAAGTCAGGTCCCTGCCACTGGCCCACAGACCATACATTGAGTAGTGAGGCCTGAGACAATCACTCAAATAACAGTTTGAGACTTTTGAGAAGACTGGAGAAGAGTTGATTTGAAATTGAGCTCTCTTGGGGCGCCTGGGTGGCTCAGTCGGTTGAGCGTCCAACTTTGCTCAGGTCACGATCTCACGGTCCGTGAGTTTGAGCCCCGCATCAGGCTCTGTGCCGACAGCTCAGAGCCTGGAGCCTGCTTCAGATTCTGTGTCTCCCTCTCTCTCTGGCCCTCCCCCCATTCATGCTCTGTCTCACTCTGTCTCTAAAATAAATAAATGTTAAAAAAAAAAAATTAAAAAAAAAAAAAGAAATTGAGCTCTCTGGCAAGTGCCTGTAACCTAAACCCTCAGTAACATTAACTGCAGAAACTCATTTGCTTTAGTCACTAGATTTTCCAGAAACACCAAAACGTGACGGGATTTCTTGCTGTATGAGACGACCTCAGCACCCTTGCACAGAGGTGGCCTCCATGAGAATTTGCACACACAGCCAACATTGTCCACAAGAAGCATTTGGATTTGCTTGAATACTTGAGTACTTAGTAGACACCCAAGGGTTTTCAGCGATAAGATAGGGTTTCAGACAATTCTTTGGCAGTTACAACCCTTCTTCCTATTAAGTTTTTGATGCACACCAAATTAATAAATGGAAAAGAACAAGGAAATGGGGTGCCTGGGTGGCTCAGCCGGTTAAGTATCTGGCTCTTGGATTCAGCTCAGGTCATGATCTCATCGAGCCCCTCATCGATCTCTGCTTGGGATTCTCTCTCTGCCGCGCCCCCCACTAGTGCACTCGGTCTCTTTCTCTCAAAATAACTAAATAAATGCAAAAAATTTATTAAAGGACAAAAATGTTCCCTCACCACTCCTTTTTTTTTTCTTTTAATTTTTTTTTTCAACGTTTTTATTTAATTTTGGGACAGAGAGAGACAGAGCATGAACGGGGGAGGGGCAGAGAGAGAGGGAGACACAGAATCGGAAACAGGCTCCAGGCTCCGAGCCATCAGCCCAGAGCCTGACGCGGGGCTCGAACTCATGGACCGTGAGATCGTGACCTGGCTGAAGTCGGACGCTTAACCGACTGCGCCACCCAGGCGCCCCTCACCACTCCTTTTAAACGTTGTACTCAAAGTCCTAGCTAACACAGTAAGACAAGAACAGGAAATAAACAGACAAAATCAAAAGCTGGTGGGAAAAACACCTTGGGAGACAGCTTGGAAGCTTATTCCAAAACTAAGCCATACAAGCCAGCAATTGTGTTCCTTGGTATTTATCCAAAGGGGTTGAAAGCTTACGTCCGCACAAAAACCGGCACACTGATGCTTATAGCAGTTTTATGTATAATTGCCAACACTTGGAAGCAACCAAGATGCCCTTCATTAGGTGAGTGGCTAAGCTGTGGTATATCCAGACAGTGGAATGTTCTTCAGTGCCAAAAAGAAATGAGCCATCAACTCATGAAAAGACATGGAAGGACCTTAAACTCATATTACTACGCGAAAGAAGCTCATCTGGAAAGGCGACATAATGTATGATCCCAACTATAGGACATTGTGGAAAACAATAAACTATGAATACAGTAGAAAGATCAGGGGTTTCCAGGGGTCAAGGGAGATGGGGAGGAGTAGGTAGAGCATGGGATTTTAAGACCAAGAAACTACTCTATATCCTATAAAGGTGGATACAGGTCATTACATATTTGTCTAAAGCCGTAGAATGTACAACGTCAAGAGTGAACCATTATGACAACTACAGACTTGACGGGATTACGGTGAGTCAGTGCAGTTGATCAATTGCAACAAATGTACCACTCTGGTGGGGATGTGCATCATGGGGGAGGCTCTGTGTGGGGGCAGAGTACACAGGAAATTTCCGTACCTTCCCCTCAATTTTGCTGTGAACCTAAAGCCACCAAATCTTACAAATAAACTGAAAAACAAAATTGCTTTCACTGTGGCTGGGGGAATGTGGAGAATGGAAAACCAGAGCATACCTTTCTGGAAAGACCTCCCCAAATGAACAAAGAAACACAGATTCAAATATGGAGAACAACTTGGTGGTTACCAGAGGGGAGGGGTTGGACGACAGTCAGAGTAGGTAAAGGGGATTAAGAGATACAAACTGCAAATAAGTCATGGGGACGAAAAGAACAGCATAGGGAATATAGTCAATAATACTGTAATAACGTTGTATTATGACAGATGGTGACTATACTTATCATCTTGAGCAATGTATAATGTATAGAATTATCTAATCATAGGCCATATACCCCAAACTAATATAACGATGTAGGTCAACCACATTTCAATTAAAAAAAAAAAAAAAAGACCTCCCCACGTAGCCATATTGATACACGCTGGGGCGCTTCTTGAAAAACTCCTTCAAGGTGCCCTTGAAAGTTCCTCGAAAACCACTGCTAAATCACATGGAATGAATGATTCAGATCTGTGTTACTTGTAAGTCACTGCAATAGTCTGTTTCTGAAGGCTAGGCATTGGGTGCCAATGCACTGACTTCAGGAATTTAAGAGTTAAAGAACTCTAGCCTCAAAGGCTCCTTCCCTCTCCAAGATTTACATCTGCTATTCTAGAAGTCTAGGATTCCATTCTTTTCTAACTTAATTAGGGCTGGGAGTTTAAAGGCAGCATCAAACATTCTGATATTTGTCCATCCTTCCATCTCCCAGGGTAAAGAGGCGGTTTTGTTTAGGGGGCTCTCGTGTGCCAGAAGTCACTGGTAATGAGTCTGATAATTATACTCCTGCTGCTGAGAACCTAGACCTGCCCATTCTTTCAGCCTCTTTCAATTCTGACGTGTGGTTTTGGGTTTTTTTTTTTTCTTTTTTTTTTACAATATTAACTTTTCACATAACTGCTAGGAATTGCAGGGAGCAGACAGCTACAGCTCAAAGTGGTAAAACAAAGGAAAGGAGGAGAAAGGAAAAAAAACCCACTGCTGAGGCTGTTTTTTCTTTTTTTTTTTAAGGGAGGGAGAAAAAGATTTTGTATTTCATAACAGAGAGCATTACAACGATGCAGCCACACACAATGAAAACCTTGTGTTTTATTAAAATGAAAAAGCTTGCTCAAGGCCTCCATTACTCATTTCCGGACAGGATGGCAAAACTTCAAGTTTGAAAAGACTCAAGTAGGGGCGCCTGGGTGGCGCAGTCGGTTAAGCGTCCGACTTCAGCCAGGTCACCATCTCGCGGTCCGTGAGTTCGAGCCCCGCGTCGGGCTCTGGGCTGATGGCTCAGAGCCTGGAGCCTGTTTGCGATTCTGTGTCTCCCTCTCTCTCTGCCCCTCCCCCGTTCATGCTCTGTCTCTCTCTGTCCCAAAAATAAATAAAAAACGTTGAAAAAAAATTAAAAAAAAAAAAAAGACTCAAGTAGCTGCAATCAAACTTTCCCTGGTAGCAGCTGATAACACAGCACTTTCCAGAAACCCATTTTGCCGATCGTGCAGCTCAGGCTCTTTTCGGGACTCCCGGAGGCGGAGCTCTGCACAAAAGGGGTAGCCGCAGAGAAACCCAGAAACACTTGGGGCTGGAAGAGTCTTCCCCACTCTCGGAGGGTGAGAACCAACAGGCGACTCAGGCAGCGAGGATAACCGCCGTACCTACCGGGATGCAAAGTCAACATTTCACTACCCCATGTCCTCCCACTGCAAAAAAAAAAAAAAAAAAACAAAAAACGGAGGAGGGCAAAGCCGCCCCCCGAAACCTGCTCACCCAGTTCATTTTCCCAGTCAACTGGAGGGCCGGTGTTCAGAGACACGGAGGAAGACGTCAGGTAGCGAACAGCAAACCTCACGCCAGTTTCTCATTTAAGTTGGGGAACAGGCACCTGGTCTTCATTAACATTGCTGCTGTACTTAATGCGTTGCAGGTGTGAAAGTGTGTGGCTGAAATCTGACAAAACACCTGTCTTTTGTGGCACCATTAGATCTGCCTAGTGTGGGACACGACCCCCTCGGGTGTGCTTTCTCCAGCCTTGAAAGCCACAGTAAGCATTGTCCTGTAATTACAAAATCAGAGTCATCATTGCTGGGAAGAATTCCTTAACAAATTATACCTAATTAGTCTGAAATTACCTTTAATTCATGGTGAAACCATAGGCTTAACTGTGTTCTATAACACCTTCCTTTTTATCTTTATGCAAATATGATTATACACTATCAAACTGGCACCACCAGGCATAAAAAACAGCTGCAGCTAGTTCTTTGGTTACTAAATGGGAACTGGACGGGTGCCATTGATTATGTTTTCTGGAATGCTGCATCAAAAAAAAAATAATAATAATATCAGCCAGTTCCTTCCCTGCAAGCTCCAGTCTTCTTCCCCGCCCACAGGATCCTAATTGAAAGCTTCGAGATTGATCTCCCTTGCCCAACCCCCCCCACCTCCTCACCACATTTACTGCAGACACACGTGTACATCTTCTGCCGCCCAATCTTTTAGGATGTCATTAAGTGTCAAAACATGTCTCATTTTATTTCTGATCACGGCATCTTATCATATGGCTTCTTCGGTTCTCATTCCCATCTCAGAGCTTCAGGAACCTTTTGATTCCATGCTCTTTGGTTCGCGTACTTTGGTTTCAAAGATTACTTGACTAGGAGGGGGTCGTCTAAGAGCTTCACATATACTCCTTCTTGAATCCTGGCGACGAGCCCAGGCACTAGGACTACTGTTATCATCCCCCTTTTGTAGATGAGGAAACTGAGGCAGAAAGAGCTTGTGTATCTTGCATGAAGTCAGCCAGCCAGAAGAGACAAAGCCCAGATTCTGACTCAAGCCATCTGTCTCTGGTTTGCTCTTACCCACTATGATGTGCACTGTCAGTGATGCCCACGGTCTCTCTGTTTGACACTGATCGTTTTCAATTCTCCTGTAACACTGAACATACCACTGTAGGAATTTTTTTTTCCCAGTTTGTTGGCATGTGATGGTGTAAAGTATCATTCTTATCAGAGGAAGAAATCATGACCATCTCCTCGCCTGGTTCCATACACTTAGTATAGTGGTTATATTTCCTTCCCTACGCCCCAGGAAAGCATTTTGAGAACCAAAAGCTTGTTTTCTGTTTCTATCAAAACCAAACGATGTTTGCATGTTATCACTAGTACTGGGGTGTGTGTGTGTGTGTGTGTGTGTGTCTTAATTGGATTATACTTGGGTAACTTTTGCTCTAGTATGAAGAATTTTCGAGATACTTTCTCAAATTAAGCCAGAGTTCAATTCTCCGGAAATCAACTAAAAAATACAAAATCCTTCTTGAGAGTTTTAAGGTCTGCTTCTTCTTCCTCCATTCTCTGGATAATTCCTTGGAAAGTCAGCCTTGGCCTTCAGTCATTCCCATCCTACAAACAACAGCGGACCATGTTATTCCTGACTTCAACCCAACCCCAGCTTCTGTGAAGACTGTTAACTTTAAAAAAGAAACTCGGACCACATCTAGGTTACTTTCCAGCAAGCTATGCTTTTGCAAGTAAAAAAAAAAAAAAAGAAGACATCAATTTCTTGAACAATTTCAGGCACGGTATGCAAAGCCAAACACGTATCAGGGGCAGACGTTGTACCAGGCACCTCTGTAGGAGGTCCTGACAGTGACCTGGAAGGCAGTGGTGAACTGGTTAAAAAAATAATTACAACAGGACCAGCAATAAGGTTTTGGCTGAACACTCCTTTTGCTCAGTACCAACCAATTAAAATAAAAGCATTTTCTTGATGGTTGTTCATAACAGATATCCAGACCCATCTGTGGCTATTTTATTTATGGCTTTGCTGTTCTTCGCCAACAACAAGTTGGCTAAAAATCAGATTTTAGAATCTTAATCAGAATCAAAACATTGTCTTCTCATTTGACGCCTCCATTCAAGTTCACGTTACTGCCGTGTGGAAAATGGAATCTGCTTTCGGGAGGCCGACCCTAACTCCTGCACCATGGTAATCTACACAGCCAGCCCACAGCTGTGGGATGAGCTGTATTTCTTTACAGTATTTTTATTAGGCTGATTCCCACAAGTTTAAGAACGTTGTAATTGGAGACACTTCAGGGTCACATTAGACTGAGCCCAATAAAATAAGAGGAGGAAACTGAACTCTGCTCACCCCTTCCCGTGAAGTTTAGAATTTTCAACTCCTTTCAAAGCAGAGGATGTCCCTTTCCAAGTCTTTCAAGTTTTGTAAACACTGCAAGTGCTACTGGCCTCCTTTTAATCAGTAAGGGCCTCCAGCTTACGTTTATTATTCCTAATTATTAGACCCTCCGCAAGAGAACACTAGGGCCGACAATTTATATTAGTAATGGCTCAACCTGATTGGTCAGCGGTGTAATCCCCTCCTCCTTTTTTTCCCTACTCTTATTGTTTATGATCATCTCTAACCTTCACACTTCGCTGTGCCGTGTCCTTCCCCCCACCCCCCACTAATGACTTTCTATGACACTATTTCGCCGTTTGGAATTACGGTAACCATGGCTGGGTCCACATGACGCTGAAACATCCTGTGGGGAAAGGTGGAAATTTGGTTCAACATCTGGATGTTTGAGCTGCAGAAAGCCAAACATCTGGATGTTCCCAAATATTTTTTTTTTCAAATATTTGGAAACAGCCACAGATTTTTCTCCCCCATGTAGACAAAACATCCAGATGATAAACCGAATGCTTCTTTTTTCATCTGGGTATTTGACCACTGAGTTTTCTCTGAGTCTTCTGGGTAAGAGTATCCATCTAGCTGTTTTGTAAGGCTGTTATTTACACCCAAAGAAGGGGGAGGGGGGGCACATCCTCTAGCTCCAAGGCCCATCTTTACAGTTTTTCGGTAATTTTCAGTAGGTTTGCAATAATTTCACCAGTCCGAAACACAAATTACATCTTTTAAAGAAAAATCTCTTCACCACCCCGTCTATCCTTAAATCTAGGGAGAGTTAAGTGTTGGATCTCAGCAAAGGGCGTTTCTTAATCCAGTTTTCACACCTTACGAGGATATTTTTGTTGCCACTAGAAGTTCTTTTTGAGGCTCCTGTCTCTATTTCTTTCCCAGAAATTCTCGTTTGGTCTCCTCCAGGAGTCTTGCTTCCAGAGACTGACACAGCTCATCTAGGAGGTGGATATATTAAAACACTCAACTCTTGGGGCACCTGGCTTGCTCAGCCAGTTCGGTGGCCAGCAAATGACAGAAAATAAAACGGGGCCCCACAAGCGACTCGCAGTAGGACCTGAAAAGCCCCGAGGCTCACGGAAGCCACTCCCCTCTTCTCTCTCTGCTGTCAAGCGGCCACCCCTCTGCCTACTGTCCCTCATCTCTCTGTGCCTTGGTTTCTTCACATACAAAAGGAGGAAAGGGATAGTATCTACCTTAAAGGTCGATCTCTTAGAGAATGCCCGTCACGTAACGAACACACAATAAACGGCACGCATTGTTGTTGTTGTTGTTGATTATTTATTCTCTTCGCAAACCATCTCTCTGGCTTGCTCAGCGCCAGTGACTTCTGAATCCCCACACTGAAATGACAGCCCAGCCCCCAGCTCCCCAGGTTTGTCTGTTTGTCTGATTCCTGTTCTCTCGGTCAACCGGTGATTTTGAACTCGATTTGAGATTCTCAGGGGAGCAGATCTAATGAGCCCAGCTTGGGGCAGGTGTGTACCTCTGGCCCTGTCAGCTGTCACCTGCCCAGGGAGGCCGTGGTGCCCGTGCACTCATTCCTGAGTTTGCCTGGGCAAATTCCTAGGGAAAGGAAGAAAGGGAGAAAACAGAGGACATTCCCAATGCAGGTATCCAAATATTTAACTTGGTCATCATGTGTCCTTATAGTCTAAAGTTAGAACATACAGCTGAGCATAATATTAGCATAATACAGGTAAACGTGTGAGATTTTGGTTTTTTTCAGACGTTTTATACATATATTGTGCTTTTTACGAATATAAAATTATACTCTGCATTTCGTCTGCAGTCACTTTTTTCCCACTTACTAACCTACTGTGAACATTTGTCATGTTGCTAAGTATTTCTCTGCAATCTTTCCCTTAATGGCAACATAGGATTGATTAAATAAAAATAAAGCCTAATCTAATACAATAACATGTTATTGAATAGTGAGATGATTTCAATTTTATACCTTACAATGGGCACTCTAACATAGTCTCGTTTGCATAAATCATTTTTTATCTTTAATGAAACAAGAAGTAAATGTATACATGATCATTTTATTTTCGGTTTCATTCGGATTATCTAGGGGATTATCTATTTTCTTTTCTTTTTGTTCAAAGACACACCTCTTGGGGCGCCTGGGTGGCGCAGTCGGCCAAGCGTCCGACTTCCGCCAGGTCACGATCTCACAGTCCGTGAGTTCGAGCCCCGCGTCGGGCTCTGGGCTGATGGCTCGGAGCCTGGAGCCTGCTTCCGATTCTGTGTCTCCCTCTCTCACTGCCCCTCCCCCGCTCATGCTCTGTCTCTCTCTGTCCCCAAAAGAAATAAACGTTGAAAAAAAAATTCAAAGAAACACCTCTTGGGTGTATTTATCATCCATCCGTCATTTAGCCAAGCTTCAAGGGGGGTTAAGCTAAGTGAGTCAAAGATAAAAGTCAAGGACACGGTAAGATTCCAGGAGCTGATGAGAACATTTGTTGCCTATATCATCATTATTATTAATATTTTAGTGAAATTAATGGTCTGTTCTTCTGGCCACATCAAACTTTCTGAGAATGCTAACCTATTCTGCAAGAGGCAAACCATCACGGCTATGTCATCTACCTGCTTACAGAGTACAAAGTTTAATATGGGACTGATAAATAAATATTGTCGATTATATTACCCCAACGTTAATTTATTTATTTTGCCTTCTCCGTGTGTCAAGTAGAGAGGCCGGACAGAGTTTCTTACTACTATTGGACCTGACCATTTCTCCTTGTTCCGTAACGTTTTTCTGCATTATCTGCTGCCATGATATATTCAGAACCTATTATAAATTCATTGCAGATTGAGACTTCAAATGGTTACCTTGGCTTTCTTTGTCCTATTCATTATTACTTGACATCAATTCCGCTCAGCCATATGCTAATATTGCTAACCCTACTTTATGTGTCTGAACTTGCCCAAGATATTGCTGCCCAAACTTTTATTTATTTACTTATTTTTACCTTTTTGCACTCCTTGAATATAGCAAACACTACGGGGCTGCTGTAGCTCTGTCCTTCTGAGCAGGCTGTGTACTATTTATACTAATCAGAACTGATTCGTTTTACTGAAAGAAAAATGCCCATAAAAATTCTGTCATGGCCCTCGTACAAACATAGACACGAACGCGCATTAAATATGTTCTCGAACTCACGAAGGAACCGGACAGATGTCATCACCAGTTCAAAAGAGAATGTGGAGAGCAGGCACATTTATTGATCAGGAATATTGACATGGATGTGCAGATGGGGGCAAAATGGTTTTGGGGGGCTGTGGGGAGGCAGTTCAGCAGATCAGCTCGGGACAGAATTTGCATGTTTATAGATAAGAATGAATTCGCACTGATATCAGTTACCTACAATTTACAGTTCTAAAATGACTCAAACAAAAGGAGAGGCTAGAATTAGTTAACCTGGAAGGGCGTGCTCTATGGAAACAAGGCATAGATTTCCAGTAAAGCACACATTTTCCTACCATTTTCTTCCTGTCACTTTTGATAATTTCGGTTTTTTTCAATCCTTCCTCGCTGTTTTATTTTCTATTTTCTTCAAGTGATTTTTCTCCCTCTCTTCCCTCTACTTATTTATAAGAAATTACTCTCCCACTGGTTATATTTTTCAACCATGTATAGAAATGATTTTCCTCTAATTATTAACTTTAAGTGGAAACAGATTTCTTACATGAGAAAATGACAACTTTTTTGTGATACACTCCAGGATTTGAGGTCTAGTTTCTTGCTTATATTATATTACATATATATATAATTAATAATATAATATAATTAATTATATAATTATAATCAATAATTATATAGTCTACTTATAATTAATAATCTTATAAATAATATAATTATAATTAATAATCATATAAATAATATAATTATTAACACTTATTATTTCCTTAATTTACCATTAAACTTTATGTTTTTTTGGTAATAGCCCTCATCTCTCTGAAGTTTATTACTTCTTTTTTCTTGAGTGTGTGTGTTATGTGCATGTGTGTTCATCTTGTAATTGTTAGAAAATTTTGTGCATATTTTTAAAAGAAAGCGTACATGCACTTTTTGTTTTGTGGGCTTTTGTATCTCCAATAAAATGTTTCTGTTATTTTTGAATGTGAATAAAGCCTAGCTATAGTATAGACATCTTCAGTTATAATCTCCCCTCCCACCTCCACCCCCTGCCATTTAAAACTCTTAGGAAATCACTTCATAGACTTCTGGTGATTTGTAGTACAGAGGAAATATCTGAGGCTAGATGGGTTTTATTTTTTCTTTTGTAGACAACTAGTCTTTTCTGCCTAGATGCATGTCAGATTGATGTTTATTTTCATCTTGAAGTTTAAGACTTTCATCAGAAGGCATCCATTCTTTGAATTACTTTTATTAATATTTTCTGGGGTTTGTTGATCTCACTCAGTTTGTATAACCAGAACTTTGTCCACTAGCCCGGCCAAATGTTATTTATTTTTTTTCAAATATTGCTTCCCTTCTATCTATTCTGACATCCCCTTCAGTAACACATGCTCTCTCTAAGCCAGGTCTCAGAAATGCATCCTCTAAATTACTTACCTCATCTCATTGTTCTAATTCTTTGTCACTTACCTCTGCATTCTGGGAGATTTTTATCAAGCATATATTGCATAACCTTGATTTGATTTACTATGGTGTTATTTCTACTCCTACTGCATTTTCAAACTCTGTTCTTAAGTATTTACTTTAAAATAAGGGTGTTTTTTGTAACTCATTTGAAATTTCTGCTTGCCTCTCACCTCAATTCCAATTTCAAATCTGTTTATTATATTATCATCTCATCTTGCAAGTTTATTTTATAAAACTCATGGTTTTCCAATATTTGCAAAACCACAAACTAGTTTATAAAATATATTTGTTTTTTTCAATGACTTTTGTCAAATATGTTTTTCTGCATAAATACTATGATCCAAGTTGTGTGTGTGTGCATGTGTGTGCATGCATGTGAAGTGATGTGATGTGTGTGTGTGTGTGTGTGTGTGTGTGTGTATTTGTATGTATTCAAAAAGCTAAAACCTAAGACTGGAGGAAAAGAACAAAAGGAGCCCAGCAAGATAATTAGTAACACATAACCCTGGAAAGTATCATCCTTGATTATTCTAGGTGCTTCTGAAAATAGAACTGCAAGGGGGAAAAAAAAACATACACAAAATAAGGCTAAAAACAGGAGAAATGTTGAAAATCTTTGTAAGAATTTCTTCTGACACTCCATTTATTCAACCAAGCCCTAGAGGACCATTCCTGGTAAGATTATGTCTCTGCAGAGACAAAACCAGTGAGAATCCAGGATCAGAGTCCTCGGACATAGCTGAAGGTAAAGGTGAGATATCATCCTGAAAATGGAAATGGGAGGCCAGGCAAACCACACGAACTAAGCTAGGAGACCACCCCCCCAAACCCATAAGAGAGAGTGGAGGCTTCCTCTCTAAAAATAGCACCCCTCCCCACCCAAAAAAAGACCATCGATAATGATACTCCAAGGCTACCAGCTGACAAGCCCTGCACAGGACAATTTTAATTTCCATTTTACATACAAACATACGGCCAAAGTTCACCACACATTTGAGAAAAGCCTCTGACAGGAAAGACTGGCTAAAATAAACAAATAAAATACACTTGGAGGAAACAAAGACAATGAAGCAAGCGGAAAAAAATGTTTAGAAAAAATTTTAGATAGTATTAATAGTCTCAAAGTAGTCAGAGAAGGTTTTTGTATCACGAAATGACAACACGCTGGCCTTTTTAAAAGCAACTTTCAGAGAACAAGTAAATAAAAAATGTTTTAAAAGATGAGAAGATAGTGGAGGAAATCCCCAGAAAGTGAAGCAACCACACAAGAAAAGATGCAAAATAGGAGGGAAAACATTAATACAATCAGAGGCATCTAAGAGGACCAACGTGCAAATAACAGAAGAAGGAAAATAAAAGAAGATCAAGAAATTATTAAAGCGGTAACACAATAAAAGTTGCCGTCTCCAAATAAAATGGGTTTCCAGATTATGAAAGTCCAAGTGCCCAGCATATCAAATAAACCAACTACAGGAAACGTCTTTGTGCAATTTCAGAATACTGGAGATAATGAGAAGAGCCTAAAGGTTCCCAAAGAAAAATAATAAGTCATTTGAGAAAAGTGGCAGATAAAAATAGCATTTGAGTTAGCAACATCAGCAGCTAAATGGTGAAGGAGGAAGGTCTTCCAAATCCTGTCAGCAATTATTTCCAAGTCAGAACCCCAATTCCAGCCAAATTATAAATCAAATATCAAAGCCAAATGAGAATCATTCCAGGCTTTCAAGGTCTCTGAAAATGTTTCTTCTATGCTCCTTTTTGCAGAAAGTCATTTGTACATGCGCTCCATCAAAAACAAAGGAGCAAGCCACAAAAGAGAAAAACATAGAAATCTGAAAACTAAAGGTCTCATACAGTTAGAGACTAAGGTAAATGTAGAAACTGGCGAAGGGATATCCCAAGACAACATCTGTGCAGGAAGCCTAGAGAGAGAGAGAGAGAGAGAGAGAAAAAAATGGAGTGCCCAGGAGCTATATGTCAAAACTGTTTGACTCTCATTAAGGAGATTTACTTTTCATTCAGAAAACTTGGCAATAAGTTAGTTATAGACAGAGAATCTAAGCAAACAAACAGAGGGGAAGCAATTGTCAACTCCAGACAAAACAAAAAGTTGTACAGGAAAAAGAAAATGATACAAATGATACATAAGTGGCTCCACTGTGAACATTATTTACATAATTACAATAATGTAAATAGAGTGTCATTGTGATTATAATGAGAAATGTGGGAGGAAGAACCTATCTCCTATAGTAAGAAATAATATCTGAAAAACTAATTTCTGAAAACAATGGCATTAGGTGTGAGTTAAATGTATAGGTAGCTACTGAATGATTGCCTTAGAGGAATGAGAATTGGCGACCAGGAAAAGGAGCCTGGCGTGGTACGACTTTCAGCTGGCCTTTGAAACTACTACTAAATATATTACTTTGGTAAAAAAAAAAAATTAACTTTAGATTTACAGTAAGCGCAACCTAAAAGGATTGTACTCAAAGTACGTTTTTCCTTCAGATTTTATTTAAACTGTACACCCATTTCTCTGGGGCTCAAAATTATTCACAGGACCCATCTTTTCCCCCTCATTTCTTATATTAGAACAGTAAAAAGCTTATTCAAGACTGGTGTTTCCCTTAGAAAAAGGGTGGGAGTTTCTCCTTGGCTTGCGTTTGGAGGGCACCTTTCGGATTTTCACGGTGAGGGGCTTGAAGAGCACAGGAACAGAGATGAGGTCTGGAGGTGCTGGCAGGGTTGAGGGAAGGGGTTTCGACACAACGATTTCTTCCACATCCAAGGTTAGACCGGCCGTGGGGCAGCTTCCTTCTAGGAGCAGGAATGATCTCCTCGACTGTTCAAGAGAGTTCCTTCACGTTCTTTGTCAGCCCTCTGCTTCCAGGGCCCTAAGGCCCAGGCCCAGTGCTCCAGGCAGCTCTGCATCTCATCGGGGGAGAACTGCGCCTTCCCAGGGAGCTTTTCCTCTGTAACTGATGCCGCCGCACAGGCTGGCATTTTAACGGGACTGCCCACATCCGGGAATCTGCAGGTCAGATTTCTTCACGAAGCTCCCTGCTGCATCACTTAAGATCATTTCAGCCTAAGAAAATGACTTTTCCAGAGCTGCTGCCACCAGGGCTTCTGGAGGCTTCTGCTCAGTTCATCCAGCCTCCCAAATGTCTCACCTCGCTTCTGCTGACAGTGGGGGGAGAAAGAGGCTCCAAATGCTGCTTTCTCCATCATTTTACACCTTTCTCTGCCTCCAGGCCGGCCTCTCTCGGTTCTCAAGTTGCCCGTAAGAACCAACATGTCTTCCTCTTACGTCTCACAGAGTCACAAAACTCCCTGGCAAATTAAATAGTATTCCACCTCGAGGGGTCCTTTGTTCGGACCTTGGTTGAATCGAGTAGGAATTGCTCATGGTTTCTGACATTTGAATAATAGCTCTATTTCCCAGCTGTCGATGTGGACGAACATTTTATTCATGAATTTTAAGTTTGTCTACATCTTTTTTCACAGAGAGTTGGTTATCTAACGATTAATGTCAGCATAAGTTGGGAGACAGTAAGTATCTGTCTGAATTAGGTTGCGTTGCATGTCACAGAGAACCCCAAACAAGGGAAACGTTTATCCCCCCCTCACATGAAGAAGTCAGGAAGTAGGCATCCTGACCTGAGATGGCAATTCTTTTCATCTCATTGCTCTGCCAGCCCCAGAAAGTGGTGCTGCGACTCATGGCCCAAAATGGCTGCTAAGATTCCACACATCAATTCTATGTTCGAGGCAGGAGAATGGAGGAAGGAGCAAGAAACTGGGTGAACGTTCCTTTTAAAGTACACTTTCTAAGATAGTACCCAATTCGGTTTACATCTCATTGGCCCGAGGTTAGCCTTGTGGTTTCACTGAGCTTCCAGGGAAACTGGGAACACTGGAGTCATCAAAAAAACATTTTACACATACAATGAAAACTCGTGTTTCTAAGGAAGCTAAATGTATTCTATAAAAATTTTTCTTAAAAGGGTGCCTGGGTGGCTCAGTCGGTTGAGCGTCAGACTCTTGATCCGGGTTCATGTCACGATCTCCCAGTTCCACAATGACCTTTCTATGCTGCATATAGTTGTAGGGACTTGTCTCACTATGATTATGCCATTAGCATCATAAGGAGTTTACAACGGTTCCCCGTGAGAGCAAGTGATAAAGTTTCACAACATAAGTAAAATTGATCTCTAAATAAACGATCCTCCTTTTCTTTATTCCTGGCACCCTTGTCACAGTATCTAGTTCTTCACTGATCCAGACAACATTCCGGAGAGCTCCGGGCTTGAGCTTCGTATCTGGGCCCTATCACCTCAACTCCTACAGGATCTTACAGATTTCACAGTCTCCTTCTGCCGGTTTAAAGAGCTAGGGGACACAGTTAGGAACTGAGACATCTGAGCAAGCGAGCAGAAGAGCCTGAGTCATCACCGTTCTCACATGTGGCTCCAATGAGCAGCACCCACATGACAGCCCAAGTGCAACATCTAGGTCAACCACACTCTAGAAATGGCTTCTGCCACTCCTGCAGCCCGATACTTTGATTGCATGGTGGTTGCTCTACAAGCTCTAACGCAGAGCTCTGTGGGTTCTTCTCTTTACTATGTGGTTTATTACCATGACAGCTGTACAATTAGGCAAAGCAGGCCAGCGCTTAAGGCCATTTGTCATCCAGCAATTGTTCACCCTCCAGTCTCTCTAGCCAGGTGTTCTGAACAATGAGGCGATAATGATGTCTTCATGTGACCTGAGCCTGAGAACACTCGAGCTCAAAGAGGCCAGGCAGAATCCCTGGTGGAGTAAAAGGAGGACTGCCTCACTTTCTCCGTGTTCGCTGGTCTATTTGCTGTAAAAATTAAGGAATTTGACATGACTCAAAATACATTCAATGGAAGGAGAGTTCTAGGAGAAATTTGTGATGATTTGTGGCCCCCGAAATTTGAGATTCAAGGGGCTGTGACTTCGGGAAAAGAGGGATTTAATGCCAACTGATAGGTGGAGAGAGGAGTCTGTAAGCGTTCGTGAAACTCTCTTAGCTTCTGGTTTCCAGTGACCTAAAGGGGAACCTCTCCCAGTTTTCAAAGAGATTACATACCGGAACTTGTGGCTATTTTGTTAAATTGTTACGTATAGTCAAAAATGTTTCTCTAGCCCCAACCAGTGCTTCCTTCCTCTTCCAGGTGTACACAGAGGTAATAAGAAATGCCAAAGGCCATCGCGAGGCTTCCTTAAAACTCCTCCCTCTACCTCCCCCGTCCCCCATAACTTTTCATGCTGCTGACGCTTTGGCCTATTGCCTTTGGAGCCACTATCTCCTCGGACATTCGGTGCTCAGAGAAGTTATTCCCTCAGTTTCCCAGGGTTAAAATGCAATTAACTCAGCTCTCCATCTCAGTTCCTTCTTGCCCTCAACAATATTGCCTTTTGGACTTATTTTCACTGTGTTTCCTTTAACAACCAACGCCCCATCTTTGCCTGGCCTACTGGTAGGAATCAGACTATTTTTCTCTCGTGTTGCCGCCTTTTACTTTCAGGATCCCTCACTGCGCATTCGCGCTCTGAACTATGCTGATGCCTTGTGGCAATGGATACTTTAATGATATCCACAGATTGAATATTTTATAATTAGTTAGGATTGTTCCCTGCACCTGACTCCTCTTTTGAGAATGAACCTAGCTCACTCTCTCCTCTAAAAGTGTCCCATCGGTGGTAGGCTTGCACGGCCTTTGTTAATACTAGGCGATCCCCCTTCTTGTCATCCCCCACTGCCCACGGCTGATGGGCGTGGGATCCAAGGCCATCAATCAGATTCCCTCACGGGGGAATGTGGAAAAGTACTGAGGCTGCTTGAAAATCCGAGCTGATGTCTGTAACTAGCTATGTGAATTTGAGAGCTGTGGGGCAGTCATGTGCATAAAGAAGCAGGAGTAGCCTGTCTTCTGAGAGACAGAAGGAAGTGCGAATAGAGAATATGGTACAAGAAGCACATTGGCTCAGACAGAACAAGAAAAGACCAGAGGGGCGCCTGGGTGGCGCAGTCGGTTAAGCGTCCGACTTCAGCCAGGTCACGATCTCGCGGTCCGTGAGTTCGAGCCCCGCGTCAGGCTCTGGGCTGATGGCTCGGAGCCTGGAGCCTGTTTCTGATTCTGTGTCTCCCTCTCTCTCTCTGCCCCTCCCCCGTTCATGCTCTGTCTCTCTCTGTCCCAAAAATAAATAAAAAACGTTGAAAAAAAATTAAAAAAAAAAAAAGACCAGAAACCAGCTGACTTGACTGCACCCCAGTTCTCCCTCGACTCCTCCAGAGGCCAGCCACTCCTCCTACCTACGCTGACCATCTACGAGATTCCCCTCTGGTCTAACCATAATTTCTAAGGTTTTATTGATTCTTCTTAAGTTAATTTGAGAGGGGATAGTGTTGCTTCTTTTTGACATGGAGGTGAAAGTTTTAGTTGAAAATTTCCAGAGAGGAAACTGCGTTTGTTTTGGAGAAGACCTTGATGAACTAACGGCTTGGATGAGAAGGTGAGGTCCCAGGACGAGGCAACAAAGGAGAACTCTTCCTTCTTCTGCATGAGCAGGATCGGTTTTTTTTTTTTTTTTTTCCTTCTGAAATAGAGGGAATAAAGAGAAGAAACAGGCAGAGGAAAGAATAAACACCGCTGTTAAGATGGCCCCAGTCTGAAAAACTGCACGGAGTACGTGGAGAATTCCCTGGTGGTAGTTAGGCCACTTTAAGCATGGTGACGTCCAGTGTTCAGTTTGAAATTCTTTGTTAATGCAATGCAAATGCTCCCCTTGTCTCCATTCTCGTCTCCTATCTTTTATATCTATACATGCTCTGTTGGCATGTGACTTTTTATAGAGATCAGGTAGTGGGCGGAGCTCCACCTGCTTATTATGATGTAGAATTAAGTGTGAGGGATCAGGAGCCCAGATGTAGAGGTAAGCAAGAGCTCTTGGTCTAACCTTTCCTTTTTTTTTTTTTTTTTTTAATTTTTTTTAATGTTTATTTATTTTTGAGAGAGCCAGAGACAGAATGTGAGTGGGTTAGGGGCAGAGAGAGAGGGAGACACAGAATCCGAAGAAGGCTCCAGGCTCTGAGCTGTCGGCACAGAGCCCGACACGGGGCTCGAACTCACGAACTGTGAGATCACGGGGCTCGAACTCACGAACTGTGAGATCATGACCTGAGCCGAAGTCGGACGCTCAACCGACTGAGCCACCCAGGCGCCCCTAACCTTTTAATTTCTACATGATGTGAAATAGGGATTAAAAGCCAACTTACTAGAACCCGCTGAACTGTGACCCATGTGTGCAATCGATGAGGACTGAGAACATTGATTCAGATACAGCTTCTCCTCTGCCTGCAAATTCATTTGATTTGCAAACTTATGAAGCATCTCCAGTTTGGCTGAAGTCATTGTGGTTGTTTAAATCTGACTCGAATCTAAAAGCAGCACGCCACACACATTACTTGCAAAGGCTTTGGAGGTCTTCAGGTGTAACGTGCTGGAGAAGCAAACAAAATGAGGACCACGGTGGAACTAAATTTACCGAACGGCTCCATCAACTTGAAGCCAAGATACAGTAGAACTGAAATTTCCTTTTTAAAATAGATTTTTTTTTTTTTTTGCCTTTCAAAAGAAATTTACGCTAGCTTTCCTTTAAATAGCAAACTCATCTAATGCACTTAAAATATGATTTTGTTTTGCAAAACTGATTTACAAGTAACTTTTCAGGAACCCATCTACTGACTAAAGGAGGGGAATATCTGTTATGCAAAGCACCGTACTTAAGTACGTTAAGGAACAATCCCAGTCCATTATTTCTTAGCATATCTAGTGGGCACTTGTGTTTGTTTTATAGCTTTTTTCCCCCCCGCTTTGATTTACATTTACGAGACAATCGAGGAGAGATGATGTGAAATGGTTTTTAGTTTTATGAGCCAAAGGAACCGCACCAACCACAAGTAGAAGAATACAGCCACAACTGAATTATGCAGGGCTCTCTGGGCGGAGTGAAAATTAAAAGAGTATTCTGTCCCTACTTTCACTTCTTATGGTGAAGTCATGCCCTAAGGAGGTCCACTGAGCACTTCGATTGCAAATACGATGCTGTGGTTGCACCTACAGTTGCCGATGTGACCGACATAATCTGAAACCAATTGAACGTATTAAACTTCAGTTAAGTTTGAGGGGCTTCATTTGTGGTTATATGCCAACAACCAGTATGACCCCAATTAGCCAAAATAATGAAGAATGGCGTAATTCACCTCTTTCGTGACTTCATGATAGTGTCATAAGAGTGTTAACATTTAGATGTGCCCACTCTTCCTAAAATAATGTGAGGATCAAGGCCATGCTATATTTGTTTCTAGTTACCGAAAGCAATGCACAAATGTATTGAATTGACTCCGTAAATACAATCCTTCCCAACTGCTATCCTACCTTGTCTGTATTACACACACATACACACACACACACACACACACACCACCTCTATTTCTCAGATAGCACAAACTGGCAGCACATGAGCCAAGCCCAGCCCATAGATGAACGCTGTTTGGTTTGTATATTAGAGATCACGTTGGTATAAAAGCCTTGGAAGTCACATTTCTAACTCCTCTTTAAAAACAAAACAAAACAACAACAACAACAAAACTCTGGCCACATTTGGCAGAAATTCCACATGGCCACAATCAGCCAGAGCGGAGATGCAAAGTCCCCCCCCCCCGGGCTCTGTTGCCTTTGCCACAGTCCCCACCATACTCCATTAGATTGCACCCAGCCCACATCACACATGCAGCTACTCTGCCTCTATAGGCCTCTATGGGTTTGCAACTTCTGTCCCCCTGTGTTTCCCTCCTCTGTGCCTTCTGAAAGGACCTTTCTCTGTGAACTTAACTAAAAGCTAAGCTGCTTCAATCGGAAAACCTCAGGAAATCCGAACCCCATTTCTACCTTTATACTTCTAAAAATTCAAAACAGCATCCCTGTATACAACTAAACCTTAAAACACAGGTGTGTCCCCCTTTAAAAACACAGACTTCAATCACAAACTTATCTAGGCATTTTTGCTACAATAGAAGTTTTCGTCTACCTCATAGAATTTAATCCAATTGATTACAACAGTAACAATTGTTTAAATGGTTCTGTTTTGGAAAGTAACACTGCGGTAGAACAAGAAAATATTGCTCCAATAGCTACCATCTAGTTTGCTTTTTGTGGGTTTTTTTTTTTTTTTGGTGTTGTTGTTGTTGTTGTTGTTAGGTTACAGAAACAGATTTCATTTTATTTTTTTTAATATGAAATTTATGGTCAAATCGGTTTCCATACACCACCCCGTGCTCATCCCAAAAGGTGCCCTCCTCAATGCCCATCACCCACCCTCCCCTCCCTCTCACCGCCCATTACCATCTAGTTTGAAGAGCATGGTGCTTTTTTGTGTGTAAGAGCAGGTTAAAAAGTGGATTGCAAATATGTAAGAGAAAGCCTATAGTAACAATAGTGCTATGTTTGGGGAATGAAGGCTATCATTTTTAGGAGAAACTCGGTATAATCAAGCGCTGGGTACAGCCAGTGCTTCTAAGGTGTTATTGCTATACGCTCAGCTATAAAACACCTTGACTATCGAAATCCCTGAACCAAAAATAATAACTTTGTTATTGTGCCTCTGAAACGCATAATCCCCAGTCTCTTCTTTTCCCACTGAAGCAACTGTTCTGTGATGCATGCTTTCCAGAGAGTTCTCCCATCGCCCCTTGGCAAAACATGACTCTATTGGAGGACAGGGTTTGCATCACAAAAATGTTATTTTTTACTCCAGTTAGGGGTTGTGCGAGAGTTTTATATTGAGATTTCCTTGGTATATTCAAAGTATACGTCACTGAGGAAAATTTATTTGTACCTATCTTTTCAGGTTGCTACGTACTTAGTAAAGTGCAACCGAATGACAGTGCTCTCTGAGGAGTCCCAAGTCCCCTGGAAACCACCTCCTTTGTTCTCACCAGGCATACGATGCAATGCACCATGATGATCCTATTTCAAATGAGGGAAGTAAGATTCTAAGTCATTTGCTGAGTTCATATGGCAAATTAGGGAAAGAAACAGATTCTCTGGATTGAAGGCAAATAGTATATCTAAGTCCTCGATCTTGATTACCTCCAGATCTAGAACTCTTTGTAAACCATTTTAACATAAATTTGTCTGCATGGAAGGGCTACTACAGTTGTTGATCCCGTACACAAGTGGGAAAAAAAGGGGGGGGGGCTTTGAAGACGGCTTTGCCTAGAATGGAATCCAGCTGTGTGATTTAAGTCTCCTCAAATCTCAATATTCTCGGCTAGAAGGTGGGTGTGATGATCCTTCCTCATTAGTGTTGACAGGATCTAAACAAGAAGATACACTGGTTAAATCTGTGAGAGCAGACTAACCTTCCCCTAAGTCAGTAGTTAGTGAACGACTTCCTCAGCAGTTAGTTACCCTAACTCACTCACTAGTTCTTGAATGTGAACGTGCATCAGAAACACCTGAAGGGCTTATCAAAATGCAGGTTACTAGGTCCCATCCCCAGAACTTCCCATTCGAAACCCTTGGAATGAGACCTGAGAGTCTGTATTTCTAACGGCTTCCCAGGTAACCCTGATGCATCCAGGATACACACTTTGAGAATTCTTGCTTTAAGACTGTCGCCAACTCACTAAATATAATGCCCGGCACAGTAGGCCCTCAAAAACAAAACAAACAAACAAAAAAAAATCAACATTATTTCATTATTTATTGAAATCCTGTGGGCAAACACAAAATTACTCACAGATTTTCTAGCAGGAATTCTAATAAAAAGAAGGATGAAATAGGAGTATCAGATGTACTTTAATCCCTAGATTATTCAGTAAAACATAGATTTGGCAGAGTAATAAGTTATTACCTGTTCAAAGCAATATGCTGACTCTGTCATTGTTTTCCATTTCGGTTTCTACAGGCAATTCTGTGATTTCTCAATTCTGGCAATTCAAAGGAACGCACAAAAGATAGGTCCACCTACTTTACTAAAGAGAATCCCTTGATATCGATGACTCTTGATGGCTTTCATATTACGAGTGCGCCAATAACTCTGGCATTCAGAAATGATAATATTCTCCTTTCCTCCACCACATCAGGAAGCCGCGTGCATTAAAGAGCCTTTAAAAACCTGCATGTCTAAAGTTGAAGCATGACTAATGCATTGGAGAAATTGTTCAACAGCAGTTCATCCTGGTAAAAAATATTACGTCTGTAGCCCTGCCAAGGTTAGTGTCGGGTCAGGTTATCTGCGATTCAAGCGCCAGATGCGTGCGTGTGCGTGTGTGTGTGTGTGTGTGTGTGCACGAGCGCGCGCGAGCATGTGGGTGAGCGCGTGTACAAGAAGTGCCCCCTGGAGAGTTATGGACACTCCCAGGCATGACTTTACAGAAAGTTTTCCTTACAGAGAGCTATGTTCAGCTCTCTGGGTAACTGGGGGTAATTTTGTGCCCTCTGCATTCCCTCCCTGTCTCCTCTTGACACTCTTTGTTGCGCTAGCTACTGTTTTTCTCCGACCCGCTAGGTTTTCAATAAGTTTCCTGTTGTGCATTGGGATAGCAGTGTTCATGGAAAATTGCTTTGCCTAGGTGATCTGAGCCAGCTCCCTCCCACCTTTCTTCTCCTTTTCTTTTTCTTTTGTAAATAACTTAGAGACAAGTAACGAAGTGCTTACGGTGCAAGAAATCACTCCCGAAGACTCCACACCGTTCGCGGACATTTTGCATTTAATCCCAGCTTCGATTTCATAACTGGCGTTCAAAGCAGCAGCACAGGGGTGTGTGCCTGAAAAGACATTTTAGAGCCTTTCATTTTAAGATTTCAAAACCATTAACCAATAGACCCAAGATGCCCTCAAAGCCATACGGAGAACTAGTACAGTACGCTCTTCAGAGGACTTGGGGCGTTAAAGTCAAGACTGGTTTGATAACTACTTGCGAAGGTAACAAAGACTGAGATCAGAGTTTTTACAGGAGCCAATTTGTTTATAAGAAAACCTTGAGAATCCCTAGGTCGTTCGTTCCCCAGCCTCCAGACAGGACTCTATCAAAAAATATCACTTCTGAAAAAAATACCTGCTTTGTCAAATTATGTGATTGATGGCGTCTTAACTGGCGCGTAAGTACTATTTTAAGCGCTTTGCAGGTGTCAGTTCCTTAAAACCTCCTAACGAACCTGTGACTTAAGTTTTACTATCATCCCCACTGTCCACCTGAGGAAGCCGAGGCTCAGAAAGGTTAAGTAACTTGCCCAAGGCCACACAGCGTGAGTGGCAGGGCCAAGATTTGAACACAAGTATGGTAGGTCAAGAGATTCTCACAGTGAAAGCTTCTGAGGACAGAGGGGAAAGAAGCCCCCCAAAACTCCTCCCCAAACTGCATCATGGGAAACAATAACATTAAAAATAAACATAAAGCCCTAGGCAAGTCTCTTTTCACTTGATTGGCCACCAAATCCCTCTTGAGTCTCCTCAGGAGGTTCCTCAGAAGCAGCTGATATGGACAACACGAACCACCCAGAATCAGCTGTGCTTCCCCCAGGTGACCGGTCAGCCGCCTCACCTCATCGTCTTAGGGCCTAAACTGCGGCAAGGACCAGAGGCCGCCACGCCCGGCGATCACTGCCCTCACACCCCTACCTTCCCATCTCACAGCTCTCGAGGTCCAGAGCACAGAAAGGAAGCCACCAGGAAAGGAAATACGTTCCTCCGACCAGAACTCCACCACCTTGGATGATAGCTTCACTGCAAGACCTGAAGATTCAGCTTAGACCTTTCCAAATCACCAGAAAATGCCTGCCTGGGTTGAGAACAACGAGGAAGGTGTCGTGTCAGCGACACAACCAAAGAAGGGGGGGGGGGGGGCTGGGGTCCACCATTCATGTCCCCTGAGATCATTTGCATAGGTCGGGGTCCCCAAAGGGCTCGGTCACTACGGAAATCGCTGTGAACCCAATTCCCTTACGCCACACGCACTGACGGAGGGCCTAGGCCGGTCATCCACGGGGAGCGAGAAGCTTCGACTTCTCCCCGCCTTGTTTTTTCTCCCGGCGGCGGGAAACAGTAACGGCCCTCCACTCCTCCCCAAGGGTGCCACGCGAGTTTCTGGGGTATGGAAAACGTGGGACTCGGAGTTTCCGCAGAGGCCCGGGCCTTAGAAAAGCGCCGCCACAGGCCGCGGCCGGCTGCCGGGGAGCCCCAAGGAGCCGGCCAAGACCCAGACCCCGCAGGAGCGCCCGCGTCTCCAACTAATGGCCCGCTTTAATTCCTCTCCTTCCCGCCCCCCCCGAACACTTTTAAAGCTGTGTTTCTGGAGTCCACCCAAGCTCGGCAGAATTTCCAGATCCGCGAAAGCGCAGCGCGCAGGCAGCCCGTTTCCTCACAATGCTGCAAAGCTTCAGGGAACACATTTTGTTATTTGCACGTTTATGAGCGGAGCCGGAGCCCCGGGCCTGACTCCTGCCCAGGCCGTGTCCCCCCACCCCGCCGCCCCCTCCCCGCCTGGGAGCCCCGCAGGGCTGCGGGGAGAGGGGCTGGGGAGGGGAGGGGGGTGCTAAACCAAGGAAGGAGCACGCGCAGACGAGTTAATAAAAATAAACGTTGCCCCGGCATCCGAGCTCTCTCTAAAAGGGACTGAGGTCATTTGCAAGAGCCCCCCCCACCCCCACCCCAGGCAAGACTCTTCTCGTGATAACGTCCTGGCATGGGTGCAGAGAAAGCAAAGTTCTGAGAAATGGGGCCCAAACTCAGCGGCACAAACTCGAGATGAACCCTTTCTTTCTTCCAGCGACCCGAAAAATAAGGCACAGAAACCACACAGTATTTCAACCACAGTCAAAACGCGCAGCCCTTACAGACACGACCTCGCGAGGGGCCCTGAGAATGGTACACAGGCAAATGTCATCAGGGCACAAATTATTTTTGAACAAATATGAGGTGTCAGACGTTGTGTTAGCTACCAGCAATGCGAATACAGATAAGACGTGGCTCCAGCCTTTTAAGGAATTTTTTTTTTTAATCTTTATTTATTTTTGAGAGAAAGAGAGAAAGAGACAGAGTGTGAACATGGCCCCAGCCCTTTAAGGAAATTTTTTTTAACCTTTATTTATTTTTCAGAGAGAGAGAGAGAGAGAAAGAGACAGAGTGTGAACGGGGGGAGGGCAAGGAGAGGGGGACACAGAATCCGAAGCAGCTTCCGGGCTCTGAGCTGTCAGCACAGAGCCTGAGGCGGGGCTCGAACCCACGAACTGGGAGATCATGACCTGAGCCAAAGTAGGATGCTTAATGGACTGAGCCACCCAGGTGCCCCTGGGGGAACAAATTTTAAAAGGGGAGTCAACAACAAAACAGGAACTGGTGGGGTACTCGTTCCTATTGAACTAGTTTCTATTAAACTGTGACATGTTTGTGCTGTCAGTATGGCTGTTGGTGCCAGATACATGGGACCTAGAACTTATTATTCCTGTGCATCGTGATGTCAAGTAGGACTTTACCTGTTGCCCTGAGATTTCAGCTAAGGCCCAATCTGAGCACCTAGGGGTAAAACTCCGTACATTCCAGTTTCAAGGAATTATGGGCCGGTGACTTCCTTACGACTTACTGAGAAGCACCAGAACAGACCCAGCCCTACAGACAATAGCTCTTTCTCGTTCCACTACAGACCCTATGAAAACAGGACTGAGGGGCGCCTGGGTGGCTCGGTCGGTTAAGCCTCCAACTTTGGCTCAGGTCATGATCTCACGGTTCGTGGTTGCAAGCCCCACACGGGGCTCTGTGCTGACAGCTCGGAACCTGGAGCCTGGAGACTGCTCCAGGTTTTGTGTATCCCTCGCTCTCTGCCCCTCCCCTGCTCTCTCTCTTTCTCTCTCTCTCAAAAATAAAAAAAAAAAAGTTAAAAAATAAATAAAAGCTATAAGAATAAAAGAAAAGAAGACTGAGGGGTAAGAGGAGGTAGCATCTGTGGGAGGGTAGCATCAGCGAACACCCTTTTCTTTGCAGAAGGGTTATACAGTGCTTCTTCCTAGTGGGAGAGAGAGGAACCCCTTGCAGGACCCTGTCGTGCAGTACTATGCTCGGGCAAAATCTGTAATGATTTGGAGGAAGAGAAGCTAGAATCCGAGCTCCCAAATTAGGGAGCCATGCAGTGAGAAGCTTCCATAGATCCTCTGAAGAGCTCAACCCGACAGAGCAGGAACATTTAGATATCAGCAACGCAGAGGGACCGTCGATGGATGCCACGATCGACCAGTCTCACCAAGGAGATGTCCGCCTCCCCATCCCCCCTTCCCACTCTGACAACAGATGGAAGGGACAGAGAAGAGAAAGAGGTAGGGCGATCTTATAATTTGCTATGCAAGCCAAGACAAATCTGAGAATTAAGGGGGAGTGCTATTAATAACTACACCAGAACAACAGGTATAAACAGGAAATATGCCTGGAAAACTGGGATGTGTGATCGCCATGGTGGGGCAAAGGGGTATATAATAAGAAACTGTGGTGTCACTCCATTTCCGGTGATCCCCACTACAACTTTATTCACTCAACCATAAATAGGCTTCACTTATGCTGGGAGAGAGAGGAGCAAGTTTGAGACTAAACTTTAAAAGTGAACAGAACTGGGTGGCTCAGTCGGTTAAGCGTCTGACTTCAGCGCAGGTCACGATCTCGCAGTTCGTGAGTTCGAGCCCCACGTCGGGCTCTGTGCGGACAGCCTGGAGCCTGCTTCACATTCTGTGTCTCCCTCTCTCTGCCCCTTCCCTGCTCATGCTCTTTCTCTCTCAAAAGTAAATAAACATTAAATTGTTTTTTCAATAATAAAAGTGAACAGAACTGAGCCTCAGGTATCAGAATGAGATTTAGCTAATGACAAAAGTGTCTGAAATTGATAGGATCTGTCCAAAAGGGTTCTAAGAGAACTGTCTGCCACCCATGGGGAAAGGTGATTTTCAACACAAAACCACTGGAGAACGGGGGGAAAAAAATCACTTTTAGGTGGGACTTCAGTAAATCAGTTTCGAATACATTAAAAAGCACAAAAATACTCATTGGCCAAACAGGGCAGTAAATGTAGTCTACAGGAATATAAATGTTCACTGATAAATATAAGGACGCCATTAATGAGAAGCAAACAGCAGCGTGTGCAAACGTATTCCTTAAACAATGACCAAGACCTAAATACGCAAAACACACGGTAAAGATGCCCAAGCCAGCAAACGCAGTTCAAACTCTAGCCTTTTCTGTTTCTCACTGGGGATCTCTACATGAGAGATATAACCCTCTAAGTTTCCATTTCCACATCTGTAAAGTGAGAATCATATAATTGCCTCCAAGAGTTGTGAAGTCATATAAAAGCATTTAAAAAGATGCTTGCCACCGAGGGCTACTTGTGTTCAACAAAAGCCAGTCTTTGGCTTCCTTGTCTTCGACTTTCCCATGATAATACCCCACAATCCTCTGGAGACAGAACAGAATACTATGCTTTAAAGCACCTAGCACAGGACCCAGCCCCCCAAAAATATAGATTCCCTTCCTACCCAGATTTCTGAGCTACCATGCATCTGGTCTCTTAGCAGCACCTAAACTACGTGCCATTTCTTGTCCATTTCATGTATTCCTATGTGGTCTAAGACCTTGGAACAAAACTCATGAGTGTGTGTGTGGCCTTGGGAGTAGAGGGAAGAGGAAGTTGCAGTTCCTCAGAAAAAGTACTCCCCCTTCATGTTCACATCCCGCCATCAACCCAAGAAGGAAGATGGGTGAAAATGATTTATGCTGAGGAAGGAAAAGGATCCGCTCTATTGGATTCCAGGAAAATGAAATTCATATGTATGCTTTCTTCTCCCAACAAAATCCCACACACGGGCAAAACTGGTTCAGGTACAGTCACTTTGAGTATACAAAGGGGAAGTAAGAACAAACAAACAAGCAAAGGTATGGCATTCGACCAGAGAACTACGTGGGGAAGAGGTCAGGCCTTCTTGGTGTTGGAGATGGGTGTGGGGATGTATGGATGAATGGAACATGAATGAAAATCTGAACTCTTTCTTCCTTGGGTCTACTTGGCCATCCTTCGTACATTCACCAGTCATTTGGTATTGAACAGTGGCCATTCATCTCGTTATCGAATAACATTTGTTGAGTAACTATGGTGTGCCAGATACTACACATACTTTGGCACATTCCAGTACAGATATGGCTCTGTAGGGCAGAAGAGAGGAAACGGTTGGTTCTATCAAGGTAGGACTCGAAGTAGAAGCAACTCCTAAAAGAAAGACCATTAACCAGTTACTGTATTAAAAGGTGACAAGGCTTCAACTCATTTATAAATATCTTACAAGAAAATGGCTCTGCTCGATTCACATGTTCATTTTGATTTTAAGGGTATTATTGGTATTACCTGGTTAAGGTATCACACTGTATTAAACGTTTGATGGCCCAAACTGTTCCATACCATCTACCTCTGTGTGCATTTATGTATCTGCGGTGGGAGGGAGGAAGACTAATAGGTCACCATAAGATGCTGTAGAGACACCTGAGCCTTCATTAATTCTTTTTTTTTTTAACGTTTATTTATTTTTGAGACAGAGAGAGACAGAGCATGAACGGGGGAGGGTCAGAGAGAGGGAGACACAGAATCTGAAGCAGGCTCCAGGCTCTGAGCTGTCAGCACATAGCCCGACGCGGGGCTCGAACTCACGGACCGCGAGATCATGACCTGAGCCGAAGTCGGCCGCTTAACCCACTGAGCCACCCAGGCGCCCCAGAGCCTTCATTAATTCTTATTCAGATGGGGAGATTGACAAAAGTAGAGAGGCCTTTTGGTCATCAAAACTGAATTGGAGATCAAAGGAACATGATAGACATCCCAGAAATAAACCCGTACTTAATGTGGTACATTAATCTATGATAAAAGAATATACAATGGGGAAGAAACAGTCTCTTCAATAAATGGTGCTGGGAAAACTGTACAGCTACACACAAAAGAGTGAAACTGGACCACGAAAATACACAATGTACACCACACACACAAACTAATCCAAATGGATTAAAGATCTAATGTGAGACATGAAATCATAAAACTCTTAGAAGAAACAGGCAGCAATCTCCTGGACACTGGCCTTAGCAGCATATTTATGGATATGTTGCTGGAAGCAAGGAAAACAAAAGCAAAAACAAACCATTGAGACTACGTCAAAACAAAAACCTTTGGCACAGCAAAGGAAATCATCACTAAAGAGTCAGTTTCATGAATGGGAGAGGATATTTGGAAATAATATATCTAATAAGGGTTAATATCCAAAATATAAAAAGAACTTACACAACCCAATACCCCCAAAAGAAATAATCCAACTACAACATGGGCAGATGACCTGAATAGACATGTTGTCAACAAAGACACGCAGAGAGCCAGAAGACACATGAAAAGATGCTCAACGTTACTAACACCAGGTAGACGCAAAATCGAAGCCACGATGGTCTAACACCTCACACCCATCAGAATGGCTAGTATCAAAAAGAGAAGAAATAACAAGTGTTGGTGAGGACGTGGAGAAAAAAGAACTGTAGCGCATTGTTGGTGGGAATGTAATTGACAAAACCACCGTGGAAAACAATATGGGGTTAACACAAAACAGTAAAAATGGAAATACCATATGAGCCAGTAATTCCACTTCTGGGCATCTATCCAAAGAAAATGAGAACAGTCGTTTGCTGTATCCATGGCAGCATTATTTACAATAGCCAAGATGTGAAAACAACCTAAGTGTCCATTGATAGATGAATGAGTGAAGATGTGGCATACCTAAGTATGTGTGTATATATGTATGTATGCATATGGGTAGATGGATAGATAGATAGATAGATAGATAGATAGGTAGATACGGTATTTATCTTTCTCTTTTTGACTTATCTCACTTAGCATCATATCCTCTAGGTCTATCCATGTTGTCATGAATAGCAAGATCTCATTCTTTTCATGGCTGAGTAATATTCTATTATGTGTGTGTGTGTGTATACCACATATATATGTGTGTATATATGTATATATAGTAATAATATACATATATCATATATATGTTATACATACATATATAAATATACACATATATATGCATGTGGTATTTGCCAAATATGTTGTATGTTGTCATGAATGACAAAAATGTCATTCTTTCTTATGGCTGAGCAATATTCCTCTGTGTGTGTGTGTGTGTAAGCCACATATGTATGTATACTTAGATATGTATATATATGTATATACATATGGTATATGATATATAGTAATAATATACACATACCATATATAAATATATACATATATGCATATGTGGTATGTGGTAAATATGTGGATATATATGCAGGGTGTGTGTGTGAGTGTGTGTGTGTGTGTGTGTGTGTGTGTGTGTATGTATATACAATGGACTATTATTTGGCCATAAGAGAGAATGAGAATTTGACACTTGGGACAACATGAATGGGCCAAGAGGATATTACACTAAGTGAAACAAGTCAGGCAGAGAAAGACAAGTGCCATATGATTTCACTTATATGTGGAATCTAAAAAACAAAGCCAATAAACAAACAAATAGAAACAGACTCATAAATACAGAGAACAAACTGGTGGTTGCCAGAGGAAAGTGGGGTAGGAGACTAGGTAGAATAGATGAAGGGGATTAAAAGGCACAAACTTCTATTTCTAAAACAAATAAGTCAAGGAGATGAAAAGTACCTTTTAGGGAATATTACCAATAATATTTTAACAACGTTGTGTGGTGACAGACGGCAACTACACTCACAGTGTGGGCACTGCATAATGTATAAGATTGTCAAATCATTATGTTGTGCACCTGAAACTAATATAACATCGTGTATCACATATACTCTGGTAATAAATTTTTTAAAATTTTTTTTTCAACGTTTATTTATTTTTGGGACAGAGAGAGTCAGAGCATGAACGGGGGAGGGGCAGAGAGAGAGGGAGACACAGAATCGGAAACAGGCTCCAGGCTCTGAGCCATCAGCCCAGAGCCCGACGCGGGGCTCGAACTCGCGGACCGCGAGATCGTGCCCTGGCTGAAGTCGGACGCTTAACCGACTGCGCCACCCAGGCACCCCTGGTAATAAAATTTTTAAATAACCAGTAGAACTTGGGGTTACTACTGGCATTTAGCAGGCCAGGCCCAAGAAGGTTAAAACTGTTGTGGTTCACAAACCCGTCTCAAAGAAAGGAGGGTTGGGGGAGAAAAAGGAGATTTCCTAACTATTTCAATACCAGCCGTATGGCAGATGCTGCAGTTGGAACTTAACATATAGCATCTAATTTAGTCTTTAAAACAAGCTGTGAACTCTTCCATCAGGTATAGCGATAGCTCCCCCACTGAGAGATTCTTCTGAGTCTAAATCAGTGACCGTCACCAGATTCTTTCCAACGGACGAGGCACTTCTCTCATATTGGTGCCTGAAATTGATTGAGAAAGGATTTCACAGACCATTGAGATTTTTTTTTTTTAAGTTTTTCAGGGGGAATCATCTGCTTTCACCATCATTTCGTAAAACAAGGAACACTGAAACATCAAACAAAAAGAAGAACATGGTCTCAGAATGAACGGTGGTCGGTATTGAATGCATGCAGCGTTATGAAAAGCTCAGTGGGTTATTCGTTTCTCTCACTCCAACCCGAAGCACTGACAGCCTCATCACGGTCCATGTTCCATCTGTGGATCAGCATTCGGTGACTGCTGACCTAAACGTCTTGGGCAATTTGATCTTGCCAAGACTACTTCTTACAGAAAGAGGTAAAAAGTTGAAGACAATTCCTAGCTCGGGGAAGGCAGACAGGTCCCAAACCAGTGACCCTGAGGGAGTCGGGTGGGAATTGGCAAAAGGCCAAAGGCGAGTAGCCATCTTTGAAAGTGAAGGATATCCAGGGTTCCCTGGAGCTTTCCTCTACTTTTTAATAGGATTATTAGAATTAGAAACCTATCCTCTGGAAAATTCACGCCTTAAGAGTACTGTTTTCTTCTTCCTACACTTTGTCAAAGGCTTAAAGGCTTTTCTCTGACTCGCAGTCTTTTGTGATTTCCACTGGGCTCCCCTTCTTTCTTTCCACTCGTCTGTTCCTCTCTCCTCCCCTCTCCATAATGGCAACGTTTCCTTGGTCACCTTGTGGTAGTCTCTGGCACACCAGGAGCCCCTTAGAACTAACGGCAGTTTAGTAAAATCAGTCAGTCAAGGTTACCAGCAGTAGAGGTAGAATATACGAGCTGCCGAACCAAGAGGCCATGGCTTTCAGAGTACGTGGGGGGATCCCGGTTTTGAATGCCGAGAAGCCAAGAGTGCTTCGTGGTGGCTATTAACCCCTTTGAGCCTCAGCTTCCTTATCTCCAGGATGTGTTTAGCATTACCCAACTCACCGGGATGAAAATGAAATAATTGTATGTATCTGGCATAAATTGCTTTCAAGAAATGCTAGTTTCTCCTTCATCTCCCTTTTCCCTCAACTTCAGGGTTTGTCAAGAGTGTTCTGCCATGTGCCTATTTGGTAGGTCTTTCCTAGGCTTTTAATTTTTTCATCTCCTGTCACCATACGCCCACTGTGACAGAAGATAAGCAGGCTATAGTCCAGACATTCAACCAAGACCTACTCGTTTGCATAAGTCATGTTCAAGCACAGCTAACAATTGACAGCCTGCTTCTTGCCTTTCAGGTATTTTCCCAGAAGAAAGGCCCTCAGCTTCAGCTCAGCAACCTAAATGAACCATTTTTAAGGGCTCATCTACCTGGAAGAAAGACTGAACTGGGGAGAATTCAATATGATTTTATCTGGATTGATATGATTTGGGATTTCTCTGTTTGCTGGGGTTGAAGGTTGCTCTTTGTTTTGGATGTCGGGTAAAAATGCATTTAAAAGAAGTCGTCACCAATTCAATGTAAAGGAACTCATTCTTTTCTTTCTGCCTATATTTTTCCTAATGAGAAACAGTGAATCGATACCCAGTTCTGGTGGAGAAGCAGTAAATCTTGGCAGTTAGCCGAGTCGTTTGGGTTTAAATGCCAGCCCTCCTACTTCTTAGGTGACTGTGAAAATTATTCAGTTGCTTTGTGCTTTGATTTCCTCACCTGTTTAATGGGATAATAATATTTACCTATGAAGTCATTGTTGGGAATCAAAAGTCAATACAAGGGCAGTATTTTAGGATATCGTTAGGCACATGATGTGTGCTCAGAGATTATGACCATTAGTAGGTAGCAGCTTTTCAACAAACAATTATGAGTGCCTACTAAATGTTAGTCACAGCCTTAGAGACTATGAAAGATTAAAAAATGGATTGCCACCTCTCCTTAGCTTTCAGAGGTATCACATTTAGGGAATGAGGGAACCGTGGAAGACTTTATTAGCTTACAAAACACTTCCCACAGGCAAGTGCTACGATTATTATTATCCACATTATTTTGCACACGAATAATGGGAGGCTCAACATTAAGCGTCTTGCCCAATGCCACTTAATTAGAGAACATCAAACCAACATGCTTTCTAGGATCTGGGACTCCAAAAAACTCACGCGGCTTCACTTTCAGCACATTGTGACTCACAAAATGTCTCAGAAAAGATCTCACTCTCTTTTATCTTTGTAAGAATTTAGGGGCACCTGGGTAGCTTAGTCGGTTAAGCATCAGACCCTTGATTTCGGCTCAGGTTGTGATCTCGTAGTTGTGGATCTGAGCCCCATGTCAGGCTCCATGCTGATAGCATGGACCTGCCTGGGATTCTCTCTCTCTCTCTCTCTCTTTCCCTCTCCCTCTCTCTCTTTCTCCCCTTATCCCTCCCCCTCTCACTCACATGCTCTCGCTTGCTCTCACTCTCTCTCAAAATAAATAAATAAATAAATAAATAAATAAATAAATAAACCTTAAAAAACAGAATTCAGTTGGTGCCTAATAATTCAAGTGAAGCCTTAACAGTTCTACAGAGAGGATCTTTAGCTCCAGTGGTGCGGGGCTCAGTAGCCCAGGGCATGCTTCCACTCCAGGGACAAAGCATTGGCAACAGAAACATTGCCTTGTCTGGAACCACTGTCAAAAGCCTTCCTTGCCCACATGAGTCTGGAACTGCAATCGACTCTCTACAGGAGCATTAAAAGCTTTGGATCGATATGGAGATTGAATAATTGAGCCTTTAAATGGTTCCTGTCTATGGGAAAAAAATGTATTTATTGATGACAGCAGAGGAAAACACCATGATAAAAGACGCAAGATTAATGTGCTGTTTCTTTTGGTCTCTCCAACTAATGCTTTCGCCATCAGGACAACCCCGGCGTCTAACACAGTGCCTGGCACAGAGTAAGGGCTCAACAAATATTTGTTGCATGCATGAATGACTCTGTCCAATACAAACTATTGAAGACATCTTACGAGCCAGCTGTTGACATTTATTAAAATGAGAAACATGGTCAGCTTCTAGGAATACTTTGTAGAATTGCAAGGGTTAATCCTAATCTTCTTCCTTTGTTTTTCGTTTTTTAATTCTGAAGAGGAAAGTAGCAGGGCACAACTTAAAGCCCTGGATGGGGTATCGGCAAGAGCGGGTCCCTGATGGCGACGTTTTGTGACATGGAACGTGTTAACACATCCTCTTCAGGTCTCGGTTTTCTAGTTTGTCAAGTGCAAGGGCTGGGCTAGGTTAACTCAGCTCTCAATGCCTGTCTGCTCATTCAAGGATAGCTTTAGTATTTGCATAACCTGAAAACTTGGGATGAAAAAAATGCTTGGTGAAGGTGAGTTAGGCAAACGCTGTCCTGTGCAGCTCTATCCTTCACAGGTGACTTCTTTCTGGAGGTTGCTCTGCCCGAAGGCCCTTGCCCAGTGAAACCTGCCCTCACGACAGATTTTAGTTTTGTATTAGTTATCAGTTGCTGCATAACAAATGACCCCAAAACTTGATGGATTAAAAGAGCAAATGCTTAGAGTCTCACTGGTTCTGTGGATCAAAAATCTGGGCATCAACTTAGCTGGGTGCCTCTGGCTCAGGGTCTATCATGAGTTGCAATCAGGCTGTTGGCTAGGACTGCAGTCACGTAAGGCTCAACTAAGGCTGAAGAATCTGCTTCCAAGCTCACCCACTTGGCTGTTGGCAGGCCTCACCTTCTTGCTGTGTGGACCTCTGCATAGGCGGAGTGTGACATGGCAGCTGGCGGTCCAGGAACGGAGAGCCAGAGGCTGCCCAAGACGGACGCCATGGTCATTTGATAACTACGCTCGAAAATGACATTCCATCATTTCTGCCGTATTTTATGTGTTAGGATCAGGTCAACAGATCTAGTTCACACGCGAGGGTTGGGGATAACACAAGAACGTCAACACCAGGAAGTAGGACCTTGGTGCCATCTTAGAGACTGCTACCACAGCTATCATTAACACGCTAGCGTGAACGTTCGATGTCTGTATTAATCAGGGCATCGTAGTCTGTTCGGGCTGCTACCGCAAAATACCACAGACTGGGTAACTTATCACCAGGAGAGATTTATTTCTCACAGTTCTGCAGGAGTTCAAGATCGGGGTGCCAGCATTGTTAGGTGAGGGCCCCTGGGTTGCAGGCTTCCCGTTGCATCCTCACATAGCAGAAGGGCAAGGGAACGAGCTCTCTCAGGCCTCTTTTATAAGGGCATTATTCTCATTCATCAGTCACCTCCCAAAAGGCCCCATCTCTCAATACCGTCCCACTGGTATTAAGAGTTCAGTATGGGGCGCCCGGGTGGCTCAGTCGGCTGAGCGTCCGACTTCGGCTCAGGTCATGATCTCACGGTCTGTGAGTTCGAGCCCCACATCGGGCTCTTTGCTGATAGCTTGGAGCCTGGAGCCTGCTTCGGATTCTGTGTCTCCCTCTCCTCTGCCCCTCCCCCACTCATGCTTTGTCTCTCTCTCTCTCTCTGTCAAAAATAAATAAACATTTTTTTAAAAGTTCAGTATATGAATTTAGGGGGGGACACAGATATTCAGACCATAGCACGGGCAATATTTATTTTAATTGTGGGATACCAGTGTCTGTCCACTCTACAAAAAAATTAAGGGTATTCCTTGAATGCGGGACAGAAGTTAGGTGATAAGCTAGGAAATAATGTGGAAATGGGGATAGAGAGGATATGGTTCCCATTAAAAGTGAAACCATAGGGGCACCCAGGTGGCTCAGTTGGTTAAACATCCTACTCTTGATTTCAGCTCAAGTCATGATCTCATGGTTCATGAGTTCAAGCCCTGTGTCAAACTCTGTGCTGAGAGCTTAGAGTCTGCTTGGGAGTCTCTCTCTTCCTCACTCTCTGCCCTTCCCCCACTTGTTCTCTCCTTCTCTCTCTCTCTTTCTTTCGCTCTTTCTCTCTCCCTCAATAAACACATACACTTTTTTTAAAAAGTGAAACCATAGCCATATTTATGAGCCCTACCATATGCTATCAACATGCTGGGCACCAAGCAGATAGGGCTATATAAACTTTAGACTCCTTCCCGAAGGTACTATGTGTTTGCTCTTGGCTACCTCCTCCAAACCTACACAACCCCACAAAGAGAATTAATTGAAACAATCTTCTCAAATTTGATGGCTAGAGACAGAATATTCTAGTGAATGGAATTCACTGCGTTCTAGTGAATGGAACGCAGATCTCTTGCATCATCCCAGTCATGAGTACATCATTTAAACTCTCTAAGTTTCCTCATCTGAATAAAAATGGTAATATCACCCAACTGATCTATTTCACAGATGTACGATGTACAGCTATTTCTGAGAAAGGACTCTACAAATTAAAACACCATTCAAATTTAAGAATATGTTATAATTGGGGGTTATAATTAGGGGTTGAGCATCGGACTTCGGCTCGGGTCGTGATCTTGCGGTTGGTGAGTTCGAGCCCCGCGTCGGGCTCTGTGCTGACAGCTCGGAGCCTGGAGCCTGCTTCTGATTCTGTGCCTCCCTCTCTCTGGCCCTCCCCCGTTCACGCTCTGTCTCTCGATAATAAATAAATGTTAAAAAAATTTTTTAAAAGAATATACTGTAATTATACAATTTTTCTTGGGCATAGTGAGAGAACCAAGTCTTGCATGCAAACTTAGATGCCTCCAGAGAGCACATCATTCTTACTGAAATGCGTGAGCCCATCCACCGGGAGCCACTGGTCAGGATCGCCTAAACGGCGCTGTGGTAACAAACAACCCCCAAATCTGTGTGGCTTACAACCAGAAAGCATCAGTTCTCTCTCACACTCTTTGTTCATCCCAGGCTGACCGATGTTCTCCTCTGCATCATATCAGTTGGATGGGTCCCGGACTAATGAGCAGTCATAGGGCCAAGCAGCAGGGAGGGGGAAGAACAGAAACACACTGGCTCTTAATCGGCCCAGAAGCGACACATACCATTTCCCCTTTCACTGTGCTGTCCAAGAGGAGTCCTGTGATGGTCAAGACTGGCTCCAGAGGGTAGAGAGTCGATCTCCTCCTGCGCCCAGGAAGACAAGTACGTTGTGAGCTTCCTTCAGGAAGAAGCCCTACTGTCTTCCACCCCGCGTTCTGAGAAAACAAGGAGCTTGTATTTTCAAGCTACAGGACACAATTAACCTGTGACACCGTTCTAATTTTTAGGCAAAGCCTCTTATTCGTGAATCATCTAAGATTCCTTTTTTCTGCAAAATGAATGATTATGCCAAATGGTTGTTGATTTAAGAAAACACAGGGTTTATTAGCCAATCTGACCATCAACTCTCCCTGCAGTATGTCCCTAACTCATAAGTTCACGGAGGAGTGGGGCTGTGTGTGCCTGCGCTTGGGACGCTGGGACATGGACAGGCATGACGGGCTTAAGGTCAAGCTTAGTCAATGCTTGTAAGTTTCTATTTGCAAGGTTAATGATGAAGCACCTAATTTAGCAGCACTGAAAATGGTTATAAATTTGTTAGTCCGGTCGCATCTGTTTTAGATCGGCCTTCGAATCACAGACTACTCACACTGCCTCCCCAGGCCTCCTCTCCTTTGGATTCCTACCACCATGCTAATCCACATGAACACTGAGCGGAGCCTCCATTCATTCTGGCTTCTAGTCCCAGTTCTGCTATTAACTGACTGCATTGCTCTGGGAAAGCTGTTCTACCTCTCCAGGGCTTATCTCTAAAATGAGGGAGCCGGCTGGCAGCGTTCCTTCCAGCTATAACTGCTTACGGTTCTAAGTCAGCTGTGAAGCCAGAGAGAGAGCCTTTGTATATTTCCCCCTTTTTCCCTGAGTTGATCAGCAACTGAAAGAGCTATCTCAGCGAATGCTGGGCCTCCTAACATACAACAGAATGCCTTTGAAGGTTACTCATATTTCAGCACCTCTCAATCGATCATTTCCTCAGGCTGCCTCCTCAGCTTTGGGGTCCAGAACCGCCGCAATGAAGTGCAATTTACGTGCATGGTGTTTCAATACCTTGTTCCTGACTTAAAACGGAGAAGGATAAGCACAACAGTTGAAACCTGTTCCTCCAATTGTATCAGCTACGGTTTTAAGAGGTTTTGCTGCGGTTGGTGTTGTTGCTGATCTTCCGCAGAGGCTAAGAAAGTAACTGTTTATGACTTTTAATTGTTTATTCTTCTAAACACTTTCTACAGCCCCACACGTAATAATTCGTAGATTCAAACATTTTGGAGCACTTGTCTAAAGAATAGAGTCGTGCTCACTTATGCGGTTTTGTTGACATGAGGTCATGGAGGAAATCACTTTTGTAGAAGAAAAATGCTTTTTGGGTGCCCAACTATAAATAGCTTTCTAAAAAGTGGCTTCAGGGACAAGCTAATGTTTTGCTTGGAAATGTCTTCAACGCCTTGAAAATGGTTGCTCTCAGATGTACAGCCGTTCCTGAATTTTCTGAGTAACTCGGAAACTCTAAATACCTGAGAGTCACGTACATTTTGATTTGAGCCAGGGCGACCGAGTCACCTTGAGCAAGTCACATCAGCTCGCCGAGCCTCAGTTCCTTTGTCAACAAACTGGAAAGAATATCTCCCTAACAAATCACTGCAAATAGTAAAGACATTGACATAAGGAAAGCCCAGAGTATAGAAAGGATACACGACACATGACCACTGTCTTCATTCACAGAAAACCGTCAGGGTAAGATTCGTAGCGTGAGGTGAGGTTTGCATGTTGCACGCGGCCACCCATTTCAAGCATGTATCAAAATATGAGGTCAGACATTAAACCAGCAGGAAAGGAAAAAGGATACCTTGATTTAGGCAAATAGATCTCATGAGTCGAGACACCCATATCTTTGGATTTTGTCACAATCGAACGGGAGGGTTTTGACCTTCCTTTCGATCACTGTGTTAGTCCTATTCATTTTTTATTTACTTTATTCTCTGACTTACTGGTTCCATAGTATACACAGGGCTATAGTACATGGCTAGACCAGACAAGGAAGGGATGGTCCACATGGAAAATAATGCATACATAACTCCTTTTGCAACTTTTATAAACAACTTCAGCGATTCATTCTCAAGGATCAACCATTTCATCATCGTCAAATGATGAATCCGAGAAAGGTTCGTCTAGTCACCTGTTATATCTGAATTAGGCCATAAATCATCTTGTGCCTTCAGTGTTTTTTCAGTAGGAACCCAGAGAAGACAATGAACAAAATAAAATTTCACGCTAGCAAAGTTCTATCTATACCTCGATTTAAGATCCAAAAAAAAAAAAAAAAAAAATTCTTTCCTAATCTCCATCGGTCATGTTTCATATTTATCCTTATTCCATGTCTTTAGTTCCTTCCTTAAATACCTTTAGAACTACTGCCACCATTTTCTGAGCCAAAGAACCAGACCACTTCTCCAGATTTTATGTCGTTTTACAAAGCTGAACTCAGAGCTTTATTTCCAAGTCACTCTTTATTCTCATATCTTAAGATGTCTTAGTTGGGGCACCTGGGTGGTGGGGTGACTGGGTTTCTCAGTTGGTTAAGCAACCAACTCTTGGTTTCAGCTCAGGTCATGATCTCACAGTTTCGTGGGTTCAAGCCCTGCATTGGGCTCCACACTGAAGTGTGTGCCTGCTTGGGATTCTTTCTCTCCCTCTCTCTCTCTCTCTCTCTGCCCCTCCCCGACTTGTGTTGTCTCTGTCTCTCTCAAATAAATAAATAAACTTAAAAACAAAGATTTCTTACTTCAGTACAGTCACTCCTGCTTGCCTTTTTTTTTTTTTTTCTCTCCTCTTCCCAAATTCAGTTTTGTTTTCTCAGGCCCCAACCACAGAATCTTTGTGCTGGAAGAGATCTCACATATTTTATAACCTGCTTCCTATGCATGAGGAAACCAGTGCCCTGAGAAATTACATGAACTGTACTTTCAAGAGCCCAATCCTTTTTAGCAAGAACCAAATTCGACTTGTCTTCTTTCCGGCAAAATAGAAAAAGTATGAAAAAACTACTTAACTTTAAGTAGAAGAGGTAGTTTTGATCCTTTAAAGTATTTCCTCATTCCGAGGGTGCCTGGGTGGCCCAGTTGATTAAGCTTCCAACTTCAGCTCAGGTCATGATCTCGCAGTTTGTGAGTTCAAGCCCCGCGTCGGGCTCTGTGCTGACCGCTCAGAGCCTGGAGCCTGCTTCCGATTCTGTGTCTCCCTCTCTCTCTGCCCCACCCCTGCTTGTTCTCTCTCTCTCTCTCTCTTTCTCAAAAATAAATAATACATTTTAAAATTTTTTAACAAAAAATAAACTTAAAAGAAAATAAAATAAAATAAAATAAAATAAAATAAAAATAAAGCATTTCCTCATTCATGAAATTTGGAGGTTTGAGTTGATGAGCAGCATGGAAGGGAATCAGGGAAAATGAAATACATGGCATATAAATTTGCACGTTAAACATCTATGGTTTCCATATAATGTCGTCAATTAATCTATCTAACGGGAAGGGGAGATATCTGACGGACTTATTTCTTTTTGCCAGAGCACCACCTTACAGCTGTGGTCTTGTGGTAATATGGCTGGTACAATTAGAAACCAAAATTAGAAACCAAGCAACCACAAGAGGAAAAGCCTCTGGAACAACTCTAGGCTGACCCAGAATCTCCAGCCAAGGACACTGCAGGAACCCACACTTTGCTGCACATATGGTCCCCAGCCTGCCACGAACTCTCTGAACAGGGGGGCAATCCCCACATACCTCACATGCATACCTGGAAACCTTCATGCTCATTTAACTGAGACTTTTCAACAAATCTCAGAGCAAAAGAAAACTAGATAACCAGTTACTTAACTCAGGGCCATAACTCAACTCATCTTTGGGTGTCATCAACAATTCCACTGCCTGAGACACCAGGAGAGAAATACCCCAGTGTTTTTCATCAGAACCACTGATATGAGCTTCCCTGACATTGAACTATGGGCTTTATTGTTATTTTAAAGAAAAATTATTGTCAAACGCACGGATTTTAAAACATCTGTTTTCATTCTGAATTCCTTTTTCCCAAAGATGTTTTATCAGTAAAAAGTGCCATCGAAGACGCAGGAATTCAAAAACATTCGCAAACTCATACATGAAAAATAAACGAGTTGTCGAAGTCATGGATGTGGGGCTGAAGGAGACGGGGTTGGAAACCAGTTCTCCTGGTGATGCAGCCTTAGGAATGGCAAAGGTGAAAAAGGACCCACTGAATTTTTCTCTTTCTCCCCAGTCATGTAGTGACATAAGGATAAGTTCCAAGGTTCACCACCGGTTTAAAATTATTTCATTATGACTCTGGGTTGTCTGAGATATACATCATTATCTCCCAGGGAGCCACAGTGAATTAGAGAAATACTTTGGAACCCTGGACTCCGGAATTCCAGCCCCTCACCCACCAATGACACTCAGCGGGGTCAATAATACTTGCCTTCTAAAAACAATACAGGAACGTGATACTACCCCTTTATTAAAACGGCCTTTTGAGCTGGTCTGTTTATGTGAATTAAAAACAACAACAACAACAACATTGTGTTGGTGAGTTATGTTACAATTAGTGACATTTTAGGAAAGAAAGCATTCAGGACGTGTATTTTATGGCCACGTCGCCCGGAATATTATTGTGAGTGTCTGATTTATCAACCATCGGCTCGAGAGATGATAGTCTTCTTCCTTATTTTTAGGAGCGTTGGGGTGCAGACTAAAGCAGTTACTATGCGGCCAGAGACTGAGTGATATTTTTATTATATTGCTTCCCCTTGCAGCCAAATAATCTTGAGTAAAAAGGGGGGACAGGGTAATGGTAAGAGAACAAGCTCACTGCCAAACATAGAGCCTTCTCTTCATAGACAGTTTCTCAGTGTGAAGGGGCATTTCCTAATGTGACTGGCCGTCGAGTCCGCCGAAATCACGATTCCCCTGTAATTACAAAAGATACATCCTGTGGCTTTCAAACCACAACATGATCACGTGGAACAGAGGAACAAAGAGACCTGGGGGCTAGAAGCACGTGAAATCTTGGCTTTTTCTTCATCACAGCAATTAAGTAGCCACTAAGCACCACCCTGACGGCCCATGATTTTGACTCAAACCCTGGTGACATATGGGTTCGAAGGATGCCACTGGAATCCACCTTCGGCCTGTTGCTTATCATGTGTCTCTGACGGTGCGTTTTAGGCATAGAGCTCCATGACCAGGGACGGACGGGCTCCGGGCTCCGGGCTCTGCCTGCCCGGATCCTAACGAACTTCCACGAGCCAGGGCTGGCTTGAGAGAGTGTCATTTGGTACCCTTGCAAAGGGATAGGAGGCAAAGGCTATTTTAAGAACGGTATGGTTTGGGGTGATCTCTGTGAAGTTTATGAGTAGTCAGGGAAGAGAACATAAAACTTGCTGGACACATGTAATTAAAATACAGGGTAACTAAATTCATGTGTAAGTAATAGGAGAGCACAGCGGAGCCAGGGGATCGTAATAAGCATCCTGGTTGAAGTGAAAAGCAATTTGTGGTGGGGCTTTCAAATTCCTACTTTAGTGGACAGATTTGGAAAGCTCACCAATAGTCTTCCTGGCTGGGTAGGTTTACGTCCATGGGCCTTTCATTTAAAAAATAAAAAAAAAAAAAAAAAACTCTTAAAAATAGCAGTAGGGGGGGGGGGGGGGGTTGGGGGGGGGGGGGGGGGGTTGTTTTCCCGCAGGAGAAATCACAGCTTCATAAATGCATCCATTTCTGGGGAGCAAAAAGCAGGCTTCAACAGCGATCAGCATGCCTTTGCCCCATCCGCGGTGAGGCGGCGAAGTTCCTGGGCCCTACACTGCGTCGTCTCCCACACGTCCCCTGGGCCTCTCAATTTCCAAAGCCTATTCTACATGCAGATTTACAAACTGGAGACAGTGGAAGGGGGGAGGGGACTTTACAAAAACCACAGATGTTACTTACTATCCTCAAGTTTGCAGGGTCGTGGACCAAACACGGGTCTGATGTGCCGAATCACCCCCTTTATCCTGGGGCAGGGCGGTATCAGAAAACACCCATTCCTTCCGTCCGGAAGCGGCCGTCGGGCTGGCCCCCCTGCCAACCGTGTGATGTGGTACGCTTCGTGAACAAGCCCTAGTGCCACGTAGACTGGTTGCCCGTTGTCTCCAATAAGCCCTCTGAAGTATGGGGCTGGCTGGGTGGCTCGGTCGGTTCTAAGGGTCGGACCCTTGGTTTCAGCTCAGGTCGTGACCTCACAGGTCTGTGGTTTCCAGCCCCAATTCGGGCTCTGCGCCCGGCAGCCCAGAGCCCGCTTGGGATTCCCTCTCTTCCTCTCTCTCTGCCCCTTCCCCCCTCCCACGGTCTCTGTCTCTCTCAAAAATAAATAAATCAACTTAAAAAAATAATTAAAAAAAAAAAACATCTAAAAATGAAACAGATCCCAAACAGCCACAGACGAAATTTACAAAGCCCTTGGACATGGCGGGAGAGAGTAAGGTGGGAACAGAATATGAAAGAACAGAGGATCCTCCGCGCGGTTTCACATGATAAGTGGTCCGTAAAAACCATTATCATGGACAAGAAAAAAGCCCCAGTCGTGGGCCACGGACCCCAGACTTTCAATGTCTAAACCATACATGTATATTTTGGGGAGACCGATCTCCCTTCTTCTTAAGAGAACTGTTAGCTTAAACCATAAACTGTGCCAAATAGCAGAACATAAGAGCGTGAAGGGTCTCACACTTCATCCCGGCTGATCGCATCATTTCGCCTCCTGGGAAGAAACATGGAAAGTCGCAGAGCAACTTTCAAAAGTACAGACCACTCCTCCGCGCTGGAAGTTGAGTATCAGGGTCCAAAGAAGAGCGTGAGTTCTGGATCATACAGAGAGATCTGGTGTCAGATCCCGGGTCTGTCACTTCCTGTCCCTTTACTCTCTCCAAGTCCCTGTTTCTGTACCCTTCGGGTCAGGATAACGAGATCGAGGTCAGCCAAGGCAGCTCGGCCATTAACTGTGGCATCAGCTTCTGCCAAAACAGCATTAATAAGAAGAAATATGTTTGAAGTGGGTAAGACGAGAAGATGGCAGGGGGAAAAGAATAATAGCTTTTAGTGGATTGGCAGAGAAAGAAAAAAAAATGAAGTGTTCTGCTGCTGAAGTTTTCCCCAGAGCCCCGGGGTTTCTCAAGCCCGTCTTCCAAGACCACAGGGGCAAAGAGAAGCTGGAAAGGCGGGATTCCAGGACCTCCCACCCCACACCTAGTCCATTCTCAGCCGGAGACTTTCCCCTTTACATACTGAGCTTCTGGGTTACCCTGTTAAAGAAGATACAGAGAGACGTAAGTGTGTATCACCCCCCCACCCACCCACCACTACACCCCAATTCCTTCTAGAAGGTACAGCGCACACAGAACTGAATGTCCAAAGCTGGGCAGCCTCAGATAAGCCACCTCCCATTTCTGCACCTCACCTCCAAGAGGAAAGGTTTGGACCGACCACCCCCTCACCGCTTCCCCCTAATGCAGAGCCCCCTGCTTAATGGGAACAAGAGCTCCCTTTCCCTTGCAGATAGAGAGCAGCCACTGTCAGTGTCCCCCCACCCCCCCCCCCCCCCCCCCCGCGAATCCCCATCCCCCTGCACATGCAAGAGACTTAGACACAGCCACACTGCTGCTGACTCCTCCATGGCTTGCGAGGTTTTTCAGGCAGCCTCTCTTTCCCCTGAGGGCTCTGCAGAAGGGGAGGGAGGGAAGTCCAAAAGGAGCCAGGTATTTCTCCTCGCTCTACCTCGCACTCGTGCCCCAGACACAGTCCTGGCAAGGAGAGAAGGCATGGGGCCCGCTCCGCCTGTGGGGGAGGCAGAGTGGCTTTGCGCAACCCCGAGGACCATGGCCATGAACTGCCGGCCGCCCGTGTTGGTAGAACGCAGACACTTGAATAATGTTGTGCACTTTATAGCTTCTTTTATGCTAACAGGCCTAGGGGTAGCAAAAGAGGGCAATGTACCGTGGTCTGCTAAAAGCCTGGCCATTTGATTGCTTCATAATTTCTCCATTCGTCTCATTGGGAGTGCGCATTCGTGCAACCAACCTGCCCGTCCTCCCTTAACAAGCTCTCTGGTACAGACCGGAACAATCCCCCATAATGTAAACAGCCTTCTCCTGCGGCAGAGAAAGCAAGCACACAACACGTTTTTAACACTCACAGATGTAATTGCTTTGGACTTTCCACTCGTGGTATTGCATTCCTCCGTTCCCAGGACTCCTCATCAACGGATATCTTTTAAAACATGCTTTCCCCTATTGTTTCCTCAAAACCATTGCATGCGCATTCTCTGCACACCTCCTCTGCCTGAGGCTCCACACCAGAGGATGTGGTCTGTAAGACTGGGGCTTTGTTGGGGCACCTGGGTGGCTCAGTGGGTGGAGCATCCGACTTCGGCTCAGGGCATGATCTCGCGGTCTGTGAGTTCGAGCCCCACATCGGGCTCTGTGCTGACAGCTCAGAGCCCGGAGCGTGGTTCGGATTCTGTGTCTCCCTCTCTCTCTGCCCCTTCCCTGCTCATGCTCTCCCTCTGTCTGTCAGAAATAAACAAACATTTTTTTTTTTTTTTTTTTTTTAAAGACTGGGGCTTTGCCTCCAGGTAAAGGAGTCGCAGTACTAAGGAGCGAGGTGAATGTGGTTTTGACTTCAGTTTTCCACTGAGTGGCTGTGTGACCTTGTGACCTTGGCAAGTTAGTTACCCTCTTCCAAGTTTTGTCATTGGCAAAGTTGGGGTCCAAACTTTATCTGCTTTCCAATGTAGAGATCCAATAGGATAATACGTGTGTGTGTAAGGGTGTGTGTGTGTGTGTGTGTGTGTGTGTGTGTGTAGAGAGAATTTAAATTCTCATCTATTCACTGTTCACCCCATCCACCGATCTTCACCCCTCTCTTTCAGACCAGGCATTCTTCACAAACTCGCAAACACAGATACACCCCAAGGAAAGGAGAGAGGGAGGGAGAGTGAGTGGGAGCAAGACGGGTTTCCCATCAAACAAATACAGACTTTATTTCAGTGTTTCAACCACTTCCCAGACGAGGGAGACCCTCCCTCTATTTTTTGGAGTTTCCCAATTTGCGCGATGTGGTAACTAGCATAATTATGTAGAGAAGGGATGCAGAGTAGATCATACCGCATTCCCATCAATCTGGGTAAATTGCAAATGTCTATAGAAATGGTTTAAAACGAAGAAAAGTCTCAAAAAGAGATCCATCAAGTCACATGAGGGAAATTTGAGGGATGCCAAATCAAAAATGACAATGAAAATTATGTCCTAGAGTCGACAACCAACTTGATGGGTTTATTTCACTACGTTGACAAGATTGACCATTTGTTCATAAAAAAAAAAAAAATGCTACATTGCAAATGTCACGAGAGTCATGGGACCGTTTCCCGAGAGCCATCAAAAGTGGGTAAACAAGGGATGAGCCTCCCTTTTGAATGAGTGAGCAAAGAAGCTGATGACAGCACTAAAAACATAGGATCCTGAATAGCTTCTTTACTTTGCGGAAATGGTCAATGGTGGTGAATTAATGGGTGGGATGGTGAAATCTGAAACGGATAATTTATTGTAGAAGGACAGAGAATGACCAAAGGGTAGGTGTTCTGCTTAGCTAGGCCTGCAGCTAGGTATTTTCAGGAAGCTAAGAAACTAACAGAGCTAAAAGGGTTTGTTTGTTTGTTTGGGCGTTTTGTTTTGTTCTGTTGTACATCTGCTGGAGATCACAATTATTCTAAAATTGTTTCTGCCAGTCTTCCCAAACCAAGGTGTCCTGGAGGGCAAGGATCTACTATAGTGTCCCAGGGTGCAGACCATTTAAATTAAATGCAGAAGCATTTAATAATGATGATGACAAAGATTATGATGGTAGCAATAAGAAGAATAATAGTTACTGCAACTGAAGTGACAGTATTTAATATTTATTCAGCTCTTACTATGTTCCAGATGCATTTCTAAGAAGTATATACAATATATATGCATATATACACACCCATACTCACATTTAATACTTATAAGCTCCCTCAGTATAGGTAATACTAGTTTTCTGGGATTTGCAGAATTTAATTCAATATCTTCATATCTTTTTTTTTTTCTTTTCCTGAGAATACCTAATTCCTTGTCAGTCCATTTTTCCACTACCAAGGGCCATGTTTGTCTAAGTCAGATCATAGCGAGTCTCCCAAGGGAAAGAGAAAGGACCCTGGCAGCAAGATGGCGACACTTCCAGGTGGAATGAGAAGCCAACCTTTTCTGCCCTGAAGACTGAAAGCCAGAATCATTTAATGGGGGGCTGTCCCTGAACGGAGGGACCACAAGCAATTTTCGTCTTTTGTGTGTGTGTGTGTGTGCATATAGTTTTTAAATATCAAACAGTGAACGTGTATTACTTTTAAAATACATAAAAACATTGAAGAAGCATTCTTTTGAAGAAAGAAAGATGCCATAGTCAATGACATGAATTTGACTCAACAGCAAAATACATGATGCCAGGACACATCACGATCTGTGTCGCAAAGGAAAGACAAGGAGTAATGTCATTACAAACACTGGCCAAGACTGACTTGATTTTTCTGTCAAGTTTGAGGCCTGAATTCTCTGAGCCCTGAATATGGTAATAAAAATGAGTTGGGGGAAGAAAAACAGGACCTCTCTAGAAAGGTTAAGAAAGCCGGGATGAAGGAAAATAAGAGAGAGACAACTTATCAACTGAATTCAAGTGTATGAAAATGGTCCTAAAAATGACATTGGCCAGCTGTTCACCATCTCCATTTGGGACAAAACAAGAAAGAAAGAAAGAAAAAAAAAAGTCTCATATCGCAGTGAGAGTTGGTGTTCAACAAGACGACCTTCGTGAAGATAAATGTGATCGACACTGAGAATCGATAGCTCTGTATGCTTAATACTTAAAACTAATACTTACAACTAATGTAAACAGGCAACTCTTTTGGTCTGCATGTGACGGTTTTGCATGGAGCCTGACGCATTACCATCTTGCGATTCTAACCTCGCTCTGGTGGACTTAATCGACTGCATTTGCCTACGAGCTAGGATAGGAGAGCTTCCTGCAGTGCTGTAAGCAAAAGGAAGTTTCTTCCTGGTGTGTTTAAGAGTTAACTCAATTGTGACCACATTACCATGTCACTTATGAAACCCTTGAACAAAACAGTCTCCTCCAAAATGTTCCCTCTGAAAGAAACCTTGTAACAGAAACTATTTTAGAATAATATCGGACCTCTGCTCATGTTTTCTCTCTTGCTGAACTGTATTGAAAACTCGAATTATAATTGGACATGGTGGAATCATTCAACTGGAACCCATTAAATTGATGTTGCCAAAACCATGGTATTCTGGTTTCCTTTTTGGGGGTAAATTAAAAGAATATCCATGTTCCTGAACAAATAAACTCAATAGATCTAGTTTCCTACATTTCATATTTATTTAGTATTTAGTCAACAAATGTTCATTAAACGTATTACCACGGGCCAAATATTTATGTGATATTTCACAATATTTAAAGAATGTTCCTATGTATAATCTTATCTGATCCTTACAGTAATATTGCCAAGCAGGCCCAGAATATTGTCATTTTAATGACTCTGAAACTAAGGTTCAGCAAAGTTAAGTGACTTACTCATGTCTACCCAGCTCATAAGCGTTTAAGACTAAAACTGGGGCCATAAGACTAATCTTTCACATCTTATTTTATTTCACCATTCCATCCTAGACTCTCCATCCTTTATGGGTTTACAGAAGATTTGGTGACATACAAATACGTCCATAAGGCAATGTGAGGTTGCAGGAACCCATATAATCAAAGGCCTAAAGAGTGGCATAAATCAAAAAGGCTGCTAGAATTTGGAAGGTTGAGAAATCATGGTGGCCAAAAAAGGTCAAGGCTTGCTGAAGGAAACGGGACTGGATATCCGAAGATATGGATAACGCTTTATAGGCTAAGAAATAAAGGGGGAAGGGGTACCTGGGTAGCTCAGTGTCTTAAGCTTCCAACTCTTGAATTTGGCTCCGGTCATTATCTCATGGTTTGTGAGGTTGAGCCTAGCATCAGGCTCTGCACTGTCAGCTTGGGATTCTCTCTTTCTCTCCCCTCTCTCTCTCCTTCTCCTCTCCTCCCCTCAAAATAAATAAATAAACTTAAAAAAAATTTTTTTTTCTTAAAAAAATAAAAAAAGAAATGAAGGGGGAAAATGTTTCAGGGGAAAAAACTGGCAGAAACACTCAGTGGGAACATCACTGGGGTTTCAGAGGATCATGAAGAGATTAGCAAGAGTGCAGTGTTCACACAGGCAGTGGGAGAATTTTGAATGGAGGCAGAATTGATATTGACTGAACATCTCACTCAAGGCACTTTGAAAGCCTGATATCACTTACTTCTCAAAGTACCCTCGAGGTGGCTATACTGCCTATTTTCCAAATGGGGAAACTGAGGTCTCAGTCGTGTTAAGTGGTCTCTCAAAGATCACATAGCTATTGTGGTCAACTGCAAAAATTAAAAACTGAGGGGCACTTGGGTGGCTCAGCTGGCCGAGTGTCCAACTTCACCTCAGGTCATGATTTCACGGTCCATGCATTTGAACCCCACATCAGGCTCTGTGCTGACAGCTCAGAGCCTGGAGCCTGCTTCGGATCCTGTGTCTCCTTCTGCCCCTCCCCGCTCGTGATTCCTCTCTCTCTCTCTCTCTACAAAATAAACATTAAAAAAATAATAAAAATAAAAATAAACAACTCAGCACACTTTCCTGCTGCCCGGGAAACCAGTCCCCTTGTCAAGAGGTCTTTGCCTCTCCTTCCAAAAAAAAAAAAAATGCAGTCGATTTCTTCATCCCTTGAATCAGGACTGGAATTGTGACAGAAATGTGGCAAAAGTCATTACATGACTCCCAAGGCTAGGTCTTAAGAGACCTTGCCACTTTGGTTTTTGTCCGTTGAAACATCACCCTAAGGCCACAATAGAAGGCAGCTGGCCTAGACTCCTGCCCGAGGAGAGGCCACACGGAGGAGAGCTGAGGCACCATAGCTCTTCATGCCAGACAGCATATCTTGCCAGATACGAGTGGGAACGTCTGGGACTTTCCGGTCCAGCCATCTCTCCAGATGAATGCGAATGCACACGTGAGCCCAGCTGAAACCAGCAGAGAAACCACTCACCCAACATGCGGGACCATGAGAAGTAGTAATTCCTGTGGTTTTCTTTTTTTGTTTTTTTTTTTTGGGGGGGGGGGGGGGGGGGGGGGGTTTTTTTTTTTTTTTTTTAAGTTCATTTATTTATTTTGAGAGAGAAAGAGAGAGAGTGAGCAGGACAGGAGCAGAGAGAGAGAGGGAGAGAGAGAATCCCAAGCGGGCTCTGCCCCGTCAGCGCAGAGCCTGATGCGGGGCTGGAACTCACCAACCGAACTGTGAGATCATGACCTGAGCCGTAGTCTGACGCTTCGCTGACTGAGAAACCCAGGCGCCCCTAGGCCAAATTCTTTCTGTCGTACAATGCCACTTCCTGAAATTTCAGCCTAGTGGAACTGGACTCGATCCAGTTATTAACTAAGAATTCTGAAAGTATTTGAGCTATGGAATGAGATGAAGAGAACACACTGTAAAACAACTAGGCTGGCATTCTAAACTTCTGGAAAAGAAAGCAGAGCCACTTCACAAGTGATTGCAATGATCCAAGCTCTCGGTTAGTAAGTATTACAGAGGTAGTTTGGACTGACAATGCTAATTGCCTACCTCGCCTTCTATTCCCTCCTTCTTTCTTAATGGAACCCCCCAATGTTCTGATCACATGGCCATCCAGAATAAAAGCTACATTTCTAAACCTCCTTTGCAGTTAGCCATGGCCAAATAGTTAAACTACGGCGGAAGTGTTACATGGGAGCTTCTTTTGCCCTTATCTTCCTTGCTTTGTCCTAGTACTACAGCCTGAAGCACAGATATGCCGACTCACGCCCAGCCACCATCTTGGATCCTGAAGACAAGGGCCACACAACACATATGGCACAGCTGACAGATTCCTGCATCCCAGACGTCCCCACAGCGCCAACCCATACCAACCCTCCTACCACTGCTTTATTTCTGTGTCAGAAAGGGTGGACTATATTATCTCAATTAAACTACCATCATTTTGGAGTTTTGTCGTAGGCAATCTAGCAGCTATACCGAGAAATCAGTGCAGGGAAAGAAGCACCAGAGAACCTTGGGGTCTGCTCAGGGAGAGGAGACGAAGGTGATGACCACAAAGTTTTGAGCCTGGATGAGTGAAGTCACTATTTCATTTTCCCTCTTTTCGCTAGTCACTTCCTACTTCACAACCAACATACCAGGGAGATCTTAAATCACGGGACTTTGCGCAGGCAGTCTTCTCATTCTGTGCTCCAAACCCCACAAGGACAAGTGCAGAAGAACTGCTGATTCCCAAGGGCCGCCAGGTTGAAAAAGTTCATGGTATGCCTAGAGAAAGCCGGTCATAAGAGAAAGCTGGTCAAGGTCAACATTTCAGTTTCTGTCTTACCAGACACAGAACTGCTCTTATCTCAGACACACTGTAAAACCATATCATTTCATTAAAAAAAAGAACAAAACCAAACACGTTATCTGGGGTAGAAAGAAATGGTGCTGAAGGTGACTGGGACACATCAGTCAATAAAAGAAACACAGACACCTGCCTTCATGGCGATCACATTCCGGAAGGGAAAGGCCAACGAAGAATAATACACATGATCAGTAAAGTCACCGACATGCTGTGTTGGTGATACCTACTCTGTAAAAGAGGAAAAAAGAACAAGTAGGACCAGGAATGTCCTCAGTGGGAGTGGGCAGGGGGGAGCAATATTGAGTCAGCAAGATCCACACTTTGCTGGTAGACACATCTGTAAGAGTATATGGAACTTTCTGGAAAAGAAGTCTGTAAACATCCAAAAGAGTGGTGTATTCCCTCAAGATTAATTTGCAGGAATAATAATAAACGCATTTAACTCTCTTTGGGTCAGTGAGATTACCTGAGTGGTTGATCTAAACATGTATAAGAACCATACACTTCCCACTGTAGAAAAACAAAAAGCCCAATAGAATTAACATTCCCAAAGATACTGTTTAACAATTAAAATCATATGATAACTATAATCACTTTAATACAGCTCATGTTTTTTGAGCTCCTACTGTGCTAATCGCTTAACAGAGATGAACCCTCAAAGGAGATTTGGGTAGCAGGACACGTACTGAAGCACTTTTTAAGAACAGAATCAGAGGGGCGCCTGGGTGGCTCAGTCAGTTAAGCGTCCGACTTTGGCTCAGGTCATGATCTCATGGTTCGTGGGTTTGAGCCCCGCGTAGGGGGCTCTGTGCTGGCACCCTGGAGCCTGCTTTGGAGTATGTGTCTCCCTCTCTCTGCTCTTTCCCCACTCATGCTCTCTCTCTCCTTCAAAAACAAATAAACATTTTAAAAAATGTTTAAAAAAAGAACAGAATCAGAAATGTGTTCTTAATTTCCACAAAAATGTGCGCGTGACTTTTCACGTGTGTGTGTGTGTGTGTGTGTGTGTGTGTGTGTGTGTACCAGCCATGTAAATACTGGGGTATGCTTGCCTTGGGCACCGAAAGAGTTTTATAAATATTTAGATGTCAGTTGGTTAAAATGGCATTAACCGAAACCTCTTTGAATAGGCTCTGGGATGGGGGATGGGTTGTGGCATAAATGTATTGGCTGTTATTTAAATGAAAAGAATTGCAATGCACCGTAATGTTCATTCTAATCAAGTGATGCTCGAAGATTGAATTCCCGACTGTAAATGTGGTGCGCACATTTGTCTCTGAATGAGACTTTGCACCCCAGCTGTTGAAACATTTGTGGGAAGGCGAAAGTTTGGTGAACTAATAGATTCCTGCGGCAGGGCATAAGCTTCATGCAGCAAAAGAAGTTTTCCTTGAGAAGACAAACTATCGCATTCTTCATATACACACAGTCATTCAGGGTCTGCCCAGAAGGGTCTTGGACAGTGGAGAAGACGTATCTCGGAAAGAAAAGTAGTTTCTCCTTCCGAAACAGGGGTCACTTAGAAAAGTAGAACTGCGGGCCACCCTCGAGACGGTAGCCGAGAGTACATCAAGTATTTTTAAGCAATCATTTAGTTATCCTGAGATACCATTTTTATCTGCAGCAACAGCACACAAAAATAGATAAACGAGGGGCGCCTGGGTGGCACAGTCGGTTAAGCGTCCGACTTCAGCCAGGTCACGATCTCGCGGTCCGTGAGTTCGAGCCCCGCGTCGGGCTCTGGGCTGATGGCTCGGAGCCTGGAGCCTGTTTCCGATTCTGTGTCTCCCTCTCTCTCTGCCCCTCCCCCGTTCATGCTCTGTCTCTCTCTGTCCCCCAAAAAATAAATAAACGTTGAAAAAAAAATTTTTTTTAAAAATAGATAAACGAGGTTGGTGATAAAGTCATCACTTAATCTCTTCGGAAATGATGCTGGGTTAACTTGACCCCAACTCTTTGTAGAATAAAGCCAAACCAGTCTAAAATTTAAGTAGCTCATCAAAAAGTCCATGAATTAGTTACTGCTAGAATTAGGGTCTGGGCCCAGGACATCCAGTTCCAAAGCCAGTGTGTTGAACCAGCATCCTTACCAACACATACACACACAGAGGTTCACACTCACTACATAAACACACACACACACACACACACACACACACACATACGTACGTACGTACATGCTTAACTTACTTTATGGAGCTCTGATTGACCCAATTGTCATTTTTCCCCTTTCAGCACCCAAGATTCCTATAATACCTAATTTCTGGACTGTTGTTTGGACAAGCAGCCTCCTCTCCCCATTCCTTTGATGACAGTACCCAGAACTTTCTCTTAGAAACAACCTTCTCCCAAATGAACTTCAGGCTGACTTCTACTCTAGCTTCAAGAACATGATCGCTCCGGTCTTGGCCAGAGACCTGCATTCCCCTGGCCACAGAGTTGGTTCATGGTTGTGCATGTGAACTAATCTAAGCCAGACCTGGTGAGACATTTTCTGGGGCTACTAATGGAAAGCCAGGTTCTCTCTCCATGCAGACATGAAATTGGAAAGGAATAATTCAGTCATCATTGCTGGCATATGGAGTGTGAGAAAGAAGCCAGGTGTAGACAAAAGCAAAAACGGGTCAAAGATGGAAATGGACCAGTTCCTGCGGATTTTTGAGTCCCTTGGCTCAGACAGGACCAAAGCCAGCCCGACCCCCACAGTTTTATGTAAACTTACAAAACACCTTTACGTGTAAGCCAATTTAGACTATGTTTTCCATTGTTTCCAACGGCCAAAACCCCAAGGGATACGGTTCTCCCTTCTAGGAAAGAAAGGAGAGGAGAGGGATAGGCCCACTGAAGCCAGCAGAGCAGGGCTCAGAATCGTACAGAGGGGTACGGGGCAGAAAATGTGAGTTCAGGGGCCAAGAAAGCTGCAATAATTCATTCCCGAACCTGAGGCTCCCCACTGTCCAGTGAGATGAGGGCTCATTCTTCTCTCCAAGATCTCCATCTTTAGGCTCCCAGAGTTTTAGAAAACAGCAGGGAGCTCAAATAGTCTTATTGAGGCAAAAGTTTTGTTTGGCTGTGCGATACTTTCCCTCTCCCCCACCCCCCCCCTCTCTCTCACACACACACACACACACACACACCCCCCACACTACTGCATTCTGGCTTTTCTATTGCGCCGTCCCAGACAGCGGCCGAAAGGTTTTGAGGTCTGAAAGACTTAAAGGGGAAATGGTGTATTTCCTGAAATGAAGGCATCGCCCTGCCTTTTCTCCCCCCGTTTACCTGTAGCCTCGGAGGCTTCGAGCACAAACCGAGGCAGACGAAAGCCAGGGCGCCAGCGCAACTGCCCAGCAAGGGTTAAAACTAGATCAAAATCAAACGGCACGCTTCACCACGTCTTCTGCATGACTGATACTGCAATCGATCTGCAGCGGTTCATTTTCTCCCCGGAATCTCTGCCTACTGAGAACAAATACAAACACATGTGGAACCAATAGGAAGCAGACTAAGGGCTTTAAGAGTTCTGCACCAACCTGTGTCAGAGAGCTCTCACTTAGCAGATGGGGCAATTAATAAAAGAGTCAAGCAGTACGACTCTGTCAAGGTGCCTTTAAGTGCTAACAATCCTCTTTTGTCTTTCTGCTGTAGAGTACAGATGGATTCTGATTCGGAATAAGAACTGTATTGTGCCCCAGTTGACTCCCGTACGGTGTCCCTGTAATAACAGAGGGCCAGGTGTCCTACGTCTCCCGTTTTAAAGACAAACATGATACTGATTTTTTCCCCCTGCTAGCATTTTAAGTGCCGACGGGACCACTAATCTGGGGGAAATTTGGCTTTATACATAAGTTGGCCTTTCAAAAGTATCTGAAAAGGAAGGATTTGCCATCAAAGTATCGCCACTTTGTGCACACACCTTGCTACCCGCTGATGCTAATCATAAACGTGTAATTCTTGCCCTTCAGACAACAGCTAGGGTTTATTAAAGTTACTTAAGACTGAACCTCTAGCAGGTGCTACTTTATTTTTTGAGATGTAGATATTGAAGCGTCAGGGCCACAAGGGGTCCTGGGAGGTCACGTGGTTCTTTGTGCCAATGCGAGTGAGTCCTAGTGTTCTAGGGAATTTCCAACTTTGCTGATTGCCTTCTGCCCCAATCCCTCACCCCTGCCAGTGGCTCCTTAAGCCACTGCCATCACACACGATAACCATCGTTCTTCCTTTGTGAACCAGGCCCAGAATAGTGGCAATGTGCCTGTCACTCCCAAGCACTGAGAATGTGCTCGGCTGCCCAAACTGAATGCCAACCTAGGGAGATCTGGTTTGCTCCTGCTCGAAATGCCAATCTCTCATAATTCCTTTCACATACACACCAAAATACCATGAGGAAAGAGCACATCAGATGGTCCAGCGTGTACCCCTTATCTCTAAACGTTTATGACATACGAGATAGACTCCAGGTGGCCATGGGCTGTCCAGGGGCCTTCTCTCGGAATTTCCCCTTCGTGCATCATTCGGAGAAATAGACATCTGGAATAGGCAGATAAAAATAAAACTCTTCTCCTCAGACAGCTGAGTCGAGATCTTCGAACACTCAGTAGGCTGTTGCTTATTGTTGCTTCCTTCTGGATGTTAGGGGGTGGGCTTCCCATGCGGGCTGAGGATCAAGCAATGATTTACTTAGCTAAAATGAAAACCAAAAATTTAATTAAATTCAACAGACACTTCTTGAGCTCCAACTCTAACTGGGTCCAACCTACACTTTGAATGCCTTTTTTAAATTGAAGTACATTTCTCAGCTGAAAGGAAAGCTCTAGTTTATTTCATCAAACAACCCAATTTAGAGGTGAATGCCAGAAAAGGACGAGCAATTTGGGAAAAATCATAAATCTAGAGGCCGGACCAGGGGGAGGCCAAGCTCTGACCGCTTGACTGGACCTGAAAGACTCAAGTGTTTTTCCATACTACCCCATCTCCATTTTTTTCATATGTGACATTCTACCTTTTTTATACACTAAGTCTTATCCTTGGGGAGACGTACCCTCCCCCTGACCCTGTCCACTGGGGGAGTAGGAAGGAGAAAACTGCTCTGTTAATTCTTCTTTTAAAGAAAGGTTGAGAACAACTCCTTCACCGTTGTTCTGACAGAGCAATACCCATTTTTGCCTCAGGTGAGGAGTAAGTAGAGAACAGAAACGTCAACTATGTTTAGACAAGAGATCACATCTGTTATAGAAGATACCATGACAAAACAGCTTCCACATGAAAAGTAGTGTAGTTGTTTGGCTCACCTTACGATAAAATTCTCTCGCGCAAATTATGACTATCCAATTCCTGCCATACTTGATGTCTAAAGCCTTATCTTGTCACTTTATCGATAACCTGAAATGATTTCTGCTTTCCACCTTCACCTCCTTACCTATAATGGAAACATTGCATCAAAAACCTTCTTTCCTTCTTCTAGAACAGGGTTGAGATTAGGCATGTAAGTTAGAAACCCTACATTTTCCAGTATCCTCGGTAGTTAGATATGACCCATGATTAAGTCCTCCCAATTCAAGGAGAAAGGGTGTGCAAAGCCCAGGTCTGAGCTTTAAATCAACACACGTGTGTTCTCACACACTCCTTTCCCCTTTCCCATGGCCAAGAACATACTGAGAAAACAGCTTCAGCCAAATGCCAAATGAGGCAACAGTCAAGGGAGTAATGAATCAATGAAATAGGAAATTGAGTCCTTGAATAATCACATGAAGCAGAGTTGCTTGCCAGCCAAGACCATCCAGATTATTACATCGGAAAGAAATAACATTCTTTCGTACTGAAGCCATGTGATGTTTAGCTCTCCTTGATAGAATAGTATAGCCTATACCTTAATACATACCCATTTGTCACAAATTGGGTTTCCTACAAATCAGATTCTGAGCAGGAAGTTTATTGGGAAGGGCTCTCAATATTATGAGGGATAAGGGCAGCAGGATTTGGCAGAGGAAGATTTGAAACACATGTGGTGGTAACAGAAGCCATAGATAATTCTAGAGGAAGTCCTAAATTTGTCCAGGCAAGAAGACTAGACATTTAAACCTCTCTATTGACCAATCATTACATGCGGGTTGCTCCTGGGGAAGAGTCTGGAATATGAAGGAGCATCCTGTCTTCAGCTGAGGAAAATACCTGGGTACAGGATCAGTCAGTAACCTAGAGCCACTGACATGCCCAACAGTTGAGGGTGAGAACTTCAGCCATGGAGGCAGTTCTGGGTAATGCACCACAGTACCAACCAATTCAGTCCACCCCCGGCAGCTCTCTGACCCTCTTGCTTCATATAATAAGTTCTTAGAACAGCAAATCCTGGATCCTGATTGGTCTCTTCCCCTGGGGAAACTTACCCAAAAAGTACACAAACTTCAACCCCAACCACTGCAGCTAATCTCAGTGTTGCATCTAGTTCTTACCATCCCACCTTCTGTCAATATTTCTAAATCCCCTCACTCTCACCAAACACCTCTGCTGGTCTAGATAGCTTAACGACTCAGAACTTTATCCCTAAAAGGTCTGAGTCTCTGGTTTCCAGACCCTTCTCAGGCTTTTGCTGGAACTCTTGTCCCTTCCATGGATCACCTGGTACAAAACCTACAGTTCTCTTCATTCCTAACATAGCAACGTATCTGTGTCTATCTGAGAATCAGGGTCAACTCTTCCTGGCAGGATGGTGATCCCACTCTTTTGCCTGTCACTTGACACGAGGAACCTCAGTGAGCAGATAACCATAGCCTAAAGTTGAATGGGACTTTTGCTCTCTCCTGGGGGAAGCGTTTCCCCCTTGAAAACCAGGAATTCTAAACACACAGATCTCAGGGTTATGCAGAGAAAAAGTGCAAATTTCCAAGTGGGTCCCTGGAAATGATGGTAAAAGAATCCACTTCTGCTTCCACTCATATATTCCTGGATTCCTGTATGCTTCCTACCGTAAACAAAACATTTAATCATCATTGATACAGAGTGGATAGCACATCCTAGAGGACGGTGCTCTATTCTTACTGGGTATCATCCCTAAACCAGTGCTTCACCTGCACTAGGCCAATGCATAGGTCGGTCAAGTTGGCAGCTGCTAGGTATGGTGAGTGATAGAACCAGTGCCTTCCACGGTCATATCTACCACATCACTTCCTTTGCTGAAAAGTGTTCCTTGGTCTTATACAACATTTTATGAGATTTTTTTTTTTTTTGATGTTGGTGCCCATATACTGTAGGGATGACTAAGTCCAATATGAATATTCCACTCAAGATAAGTGGTGTCCCTCCCAGGGTAGTAGGGTTCCAATGCAATAAACTTGCCACCATGCAGTAACTGAAGTTACATTGAGTCCATGAAGAGCCTTTTTCATTCCAAGACAACTATTCATTCGTGCAGCTTTTGTGTTGATGAGAGAGCTGGCTAATGTCGACTGGTGAAATCCTTCTGTCTACTTAGTTCTTCATTGCTTCTTTCTTCGTGGATGCTCTCTGGAGGCTTTAACACGTGATACAAGGGTATTTACTCTTTGTACTCCATCCCATAGGTCTGTTCACATGCTTCTCCACCTGATCATTCTATACCACATCTTCTAACATTTCTCTTTTCAGGCCCTTGACCAACCTACCAACCCATTCACCACTACCCATGAGTTTATATATATATATATATATATATATATATATATTTTTTTTTTTTTTTTATCTCGGGATACTTCTATTTCCACACAAAATGATGACAAGGTATACCATTAGAAACTCTTCTCATTGGAAGAATTTCTTCTCACTGGGGCTCCATTAAGGTCCTCCCTGAATGGGACTATAATGAAGCCACAGTCCATTTTTAACTTGCACTACTCACATGTTGAGCCGACCCATACATAAACCAAGATTGATCTCGTCCCCCTCTTTCAGTTTCTGTTGTATACCTGGCATTTCTTTCAGGGATCCAGGTCCAAAATCTGTCTCAGGTATGGAGACTAGGGAAGGGATATGGCTGCACTCAACCTTCTGATCGTCCAACCTTGATTTCTTTTGACTGAGTGGATTAAGCAACACTCTTGTTGGATCTTCCATCTATTTTGTCCTTAAGGCCACCGTATTCTGTTAACCATCTCCATAACTTCCTCACCAAGGTGACACCCCAGTCGTGTGACTCATTACAGAAATATCATTGCTTCCAATATCAAATGCCACCCTGGCCTCTGTTACTTGGAACTCTACCATGCTCTGCATGATCAATAAACAAAATTTTCTAACAACCACCAGCTGTCGGCCACCACCGAGTTTCTCAGTGATGCTAGAGCCTGTCTCACCAGCATATTCCTGATCACTTAAGTAAGTGGGGGTATCCACTGGGCCCTCCTGGTGAATCTAGTCACCTGGCAGGTTTTCCAGTCTTATAATATTTCCACTCAAGCATACCACTGCTCTGACCTTTTTGATCCCTTCTTGCACCATTTCCCAGAGGACACCAGCTGTGAGAAGTGTGATAAGCAAGATTAGACAGAGAAGTTGAACTATGGTACAGTTGCAGCAGAGGCTTTAGAAGATCTTACTGGGAGCTTTTGAAATGGGATAGATACTCAGAATTATCTACCTTGACATAAGGAGAACTGGTCTTTATATCTGAGTATCTTGGAGATATATATATATATATATATATATATATATACACACACACATATATACATATATACCACCGTATATGTATGTGTGTGTGTGTGTGTGTGTATATATATATATATATATATATCCCAGAAGAAAGGGCATAAACTTGGACAAGGCAAATCCCCCTGGTTGGGGGGCAATTCCCAAACAGGTTCAGCTGAGAACTTATAGCTATCACCCCTCCCAGCATCTGGGAGAACATATGTTTAAATCCTGAATGGCGGTCTGGGCTATGTATAAGAGTACCCACTATACACAGCACTCAAAGCTGGTCTCTAACATTGTGCCAAAACCATTCTCTCCTGATTTTGCCCATGTTTCTTTCCCATCCCAGCTCTTTCCATATAGCTAACTCCTACCCATTCTTCAAAATCACTCACGTATCCTCTGTCTTCTCTGACCTCCCTCGGACTACTTTGCTTTCCTGCCTCGCCTGTTTTGCTCCCATAGTCACTTTTATCATCACTTCGCCACATTATATTAGACTAATGCTCAAACCCACATTAAACTGTAAACTCCTTGAGGGAAGGGACCATGTCTTATTTTTCCTTTTACCCCTGATGTTGACATGCTGCCTGACATAAAACAGGCACTCATCCAGTGTGATTTATTAAAAGTGTGAATGAGTAAATGAATGAGTTAATAACTTAATGAATGTTCACATACGTTCTCACTTTATTTCCAAAAAGAAGTTGAGGCAGCCAAGTTCCAAAAAACCCAACATACTGCAGCTTATGGAGTAGTGGCTCAAAATATGCAAAATCTGGCAGAAATGCACGTCTCACTCTACGGAATGGAGCGCTATTGGGGTATAAATATGAGTCTTGGAAAAACCCTCATTTCAGTGCTACAGATTCCCAGATTGGTGACAGCAGGGTATCTTCTCACAAGGACAAGAGTTCCCAGCCAATAGCACTTTCAAGAATGTGCAAGCAAAGAGTTAACAGTCTCACAGCTGCCTTTCACTGGAGGTGTTAATGAGGTGACAGGGGGGAGAGATTTTAAAATGAAATTGCCTTCACTCATTCCAGTTAAATTCCAGTACAGTGGAAAGGCACGAACCTCTCTCCACATATCCTGTCTCCCCACCCCCATTCTAATGGGGTCTGACCTTAGCTCTGAGGTTGCGTGCCCTGGAACGGTCCCCTAAGGACTTGGAACTGCCCACTTGGTTTCCAAACCTCAGGGTGCCTTGGGGAAGTTACCAAAATTTGGTTACCAGAGATACTTGGGTTAGGGAAAATGATTCAAAAAATAATGTGTGGTGAGACAGAGCCGGAATGTCATCTGTGCAAGCAATCAGAAACTTGGGCATGAAGTCATTCCAACGTACTTTCCGCTTGTTTATTTAGAGATTCTCTGTTTCTGTGGCATGAATCAGAAGTAAAGGACAATATTTGAGAGGGAAAGGATCCCTAAGACACTATCCTGATGGAGCCTTTGAAAAAGGTCCCGAACATGACCAAAAGACAAGAACGCCATGCTAGCTGCAAGTTTTTGACATCCCGTGGTGTCCCCACCACACACACAAAAAAGTCAGAGATAAAAGGATGCTAAAGTGGGAGATAATGCAAGGCACATGGATGATTTAAATTTCTGAGGAGACCACTCCTTCAAGGAGGAGGTGGGTGAACACCAATATGAACAGAGGGAAGGTCACGGTCTAGTTAGTCGGAAAGACATGCTTATTTGAACTGGGCAAGCAATTCACCACAGTGAGTCTCAAGTTCCCATCCGTCAAGTAGGGCTAACGATCCCACCTCAGTGGGTCACTGCAAAGCTTCGATGTGATAAACATCCCATCACGTTGCTTATACCTTAGCACGAGGTATAAGATGATGATGATGTTTATTATTATTCTTGAAGAGGAGGAGTATTTTCCTAGGTTTTCTCTAGTCACGCAACCTCTTTTCATGGAATGCCCATGCCATTGGTCTGCAAAGAATACTCAAATATCCCACTATACACTGAGTACAAGAGGCTACTTGAGTTTCTCAGGCCAGAAATCCTACTCGTTCCACCAGGATGCTTTGCTCGGTTGAGAAATTACTGAATCTCTCCGAGCCTTAGTTTCCTTATCAATAAAATGGGACACATGACATATACCTCACAGGGTTTCTATGATGCTCAAAAGAGTTAGCAAATACAAAACAACTAATACAGGGCCTGGATCTTAGTAAAGCGTTTTGTTGTGAGTTTTGTTGTGATGGTTTCTGACTTCTTAAAATCACTCTCTGGTGATCCCAATGGTCTTTATCACAGGATGCTACTGAAAAAGCCCCTGTTTAGGAGCAAGCAAAAAGAAAAAAAAAAAAAAAAAAAAGGATACTCCAGTCACTTGCTAATTATTTGTTCCAATGACAAATGGCCTCCCATTTGACTCTATTTTCTAGTGAACAGATTCACATTTCTTGAACAATGTCTATTCCAGCTCCTCACCGACGTATGATGAATGAAATTTTCTCATGGTCAGCAAAACCGTTGTAGAGTTTAGAAATAGACCAGGGAAGCCGCGGTGCAGATAACATTTAAGCACACTTTATACAGTGGGTCAAGGTTGCTGAGAGGGAAGTGTATTTACTTTTCCACTTACACAAAATGCCACCCCCCCATCCAAAAAAAAAAAAAAAAAAGAAAAAAGAAAAGTTTAGGCTAACAAAGGAAGAACACTATTTTTTTAAGGATTTATAAATCAGAAAAAGTTTTGTCACATTTTAGTTTAATATTTAGAATGCCTTCTGTTAGATTGTTCTATGAACCTAAAACTATTCTAAAAAATTAAGTCACTTTAAAAATAGAAGGAAAACTGGGTCAGTCTGGGCATATTTCATAAGGAAATATAACTTCAAATCTGCCTTATTTTTTTTAATTTTTGCAGTATATTTGTGTTTCATGCACTTTTTATTTTTTATTTTTTTTTAATTTTTTTAACGTTTATTTATTTTTGAGACAGAAAGAGACAGAGCATGAACGGGGGAGGGGCAGAGAGAGAGGGAGACACAGAATCGGAAACAGGCTCCAGGCTCTGAGCCATCAGCCCAGAGCCTGACACGGGGCTCGAACTCACGGACCGCGAGATCGTGACCTGGCTGAAGTCGGACGCTTAACCGACTGAGCCACCCAGGCGCCCCAATTATGCACTTTTTATTCTTCATTTTGAAATATTATGCAAAGGCAATTCATGATAAACAGTACCCTCAAATTAAGAGCATTCGAAAAGGTTAGCCCACCGAGTACTTTATTTTGTCCCCTTACAATCCTGTGAAAAAAGGTAAGGTGAGCCTATATATTCTCCCATCGTCACACAACTGGGACTCAGGGAGATTAACAACAGGACCAAGATAACAGTAAGTTGCCAGCTGATTCAAAATTCCCTTCCAGGGGTGCCTGGGTGGCTCAGTCATTTAAGCGTCTAAGTCTTGATTTCAGCTCAAGTCATGATCTCACAGTTATGAGATTGAGCCCTGAGTGGGGGCTCTGTGCTGACAGCATGGAGCCTGCTCGGGATTCTCTCTCCCTCTCTCCCTGCCCCGGCCCTGCTCATGCAGTCTCTCTCCTTCTCTCCCTCTCTCTCTCTCTCTCTGTCTCTCAAAATAAATAAATAAGCTTAAAACACCAAAATTCCCTTCCAAATCTCCTGACTTCTGACTTCAGCAGGAATATATCCCTTGAATATAATACAAGGAATTGCCGACAAATTTGTTGGAAGGGCTGAAGAAACGAAATTGGAGCGAGGCAACATAAGTAGAAAGTGGGGAGTATTCTTGTGGTTAAAGTTGTTGGAAGGGGAAAAGAAGAATGAGAAGAAAGGGAACGAGATGTTCTTAGAGTCTGGTGAGAGGTCTCGTGCCAACTCGCCATCCAAATATATGGTTTCTTAAGGAAACTCAATATCCGCAGTTTTTGACATTTAACCCAGTCTCTTTACTGATTTTTGCATTAGAATGAAAATACAAACGAAGAAAAAAAGAAAAAATCTAAAAGCACAATAACATAGCAACTGTGCATATACACAACGTCAAGCCATTCTTGAGAAATATAATCATCCCTGGCCTGGTTGTGCTCCTCTGAGCTTCTCCTCTGAGAGAGCTGTGACAGCCCCAAGTGGGGAGGGAGGACAGGGCCACCAAAGCACTTTGTGAAAGGGGGATGTCTGCATGTCCTTTGTTTTCAGGGGCTTCCTGACCTGGAAGCAATGCAGGGTTGGAGGACTGAATGTTCTTAGTGAACCACAAAACTGAGGCACAAACATACACGAGCGTAACCATATAGTCAAGCACAACCTGAAATAAAAATCGCAACCCTAGTGTCAAATAACTGGGTTTTGAACAAGTATAATTGTTATTTATTGAGCTTACCATGTGTCAAACGCTTTACTAAGGGCTTTTACGTATAATCTCATTTGATATTCACCAAAACCATGTGTGATGGTTGCTTTCACTATTTCTATGTCCTAAAGATGGGGAAATCGAAGCGAAGGGGTTCACTGCCTTACCCAGGGTCACACAACTAATGAAGGGAGCTGTGATATGAACCCGGGCTTTTTCATACCAGAAGCACATTCGTAACCGGTGCCGTTTTCTTCTGTGTCATTGGAAGGATGACTTTTTTTTTTTTTTCCAGTTCCTGTTCTAAACCCCTCCCTCCTTCTGAGCATACGAGATTCCTCTATTGTTTTACCACGGAAAGTCATAAAGGGTATAAGCCACAATTCGCTTCCTGATTACATTATAGTCATAGGCATCCTGTCAATTACAGTTTCTTGCACCAAGCGGTGAGCTGCTTCTTTTTGCACACAGTGCACTCCTTTTCTTAAAAAGTGCATGGCATATAGCTGGCACAATTGACGTATGTCGTAACTAACGTTTCACGTAGATTGTTTTGTTCTTGGTTTTTACTCCTCCTGGAGGAACCCCATCCTTAAGAGCATCATGACAACACTGACCTAGAAGTCTGAGCTAGGGAATTAAGCACCCCAGGTGTAGGGGCGCCTGGGTGGCTCAGTCAGTTGAGTGACCCACTCCTGATTTCGGCTCAGGTCATAATCTCGTGGTTCCTGAGTTCGAGCCCTGTTGTGCCTAGGGCTCTGCCCTGACAGGGAGGAGCCGGCTTGGGATTCTGCCTCTTTCTCTCTCTTTCCCCCTCCCCTGCTCATGCACACGTGTAGCTCTCTCTCTCTCTCTCTCTCTCTCTCGCTCTCTCAAAAATAAATAAATAAACTTTAAAAAACATGCACAAATGTACTACTGTCAACTCGGGACTTTCTAAAAAGGCTCTACTATCAAACCAGGAAAGGATAAGATGGGCTATGATTGCTCTGCTGAGATGGGTTCAGTTGATTTCGGGCAGCTTCAGAGAGAGGTTTTTTTGGTTTTGTTTTCTGGTGTCTCTTCTTTGCCCTCTCCACATCTGCTGGTTTGGAGGGCATACCTGAGATGGTAACCCAGTTCCTAATCTCCTGTTAATGCGAAAGGGTTCCTAATTCCGACCCCAGGTCATTACGGTAGAAATTAATATTGTACTCTGCCAGTGATTTTGCGAGTTACAAATTATTCTCCAGACATAGATGACGGACACAGATTTGGAGAAGTCCTAATCAGGAAAGAAAAGAGAAATTTAGTAATGGGAACATGCCATCTTCCACGCGATATATGGGAGATTTGCCAAAACAAGATAAGTAAGCTCACCAGGATGTCGACACCTTCTAGGTGTCAAGGATTTTCACCTCCCAAACCCTTGCCAGCACTGAGATCTACACTGCAGCGACTGGGAAGCTATTATCCTGCCCTCGAAAGATAATCACCCTCCGCACAGCTAAGCGTTTGGCACAGCCTTGGACTCAGGAGCACGAAAGGGATCTGAAAATGTAATATTTTAATCATTGCTTCTTTAAACATATGTTTAAATTGCATTTTCCAGCTAAGGAGTGGTCTCAGCTATCATCCATATCTCACTTACAGAGGAAAGTTCTCAGGCCAACTTGGCAGCTTTGAGCGATTTGGTCGATCTGGAAATCTTTCAGCTCCCCAGTTAACATTCTTCGTGTCCAAATCCAGGTGCCAAAACTTTTACTGAGCGATACAGCCACTGCTTAACTGCCTCTCTCACCTGCTACTGTCACGGAGCTATAACTACTACTGTGTTTAGAGCTACTGCAGGAAGAGAATTGTCAAGCCATATGCTGCAAAATGACTGCTACATGTCCCTTAGCCTCTTCAGTTAGTGCAACTGTGCGATTTCTCACCCAGCAGCAGCGTTGAGCCCATTGATGGATCAGTTTAACCGGGAACTAAGCTCGGCACGAAGAGCACATTGGGGTAATCCATACACCTAGAGTGACTCACTTTGCCCGAGACACGCCCAGTCCGTATGGATTGTCCCGGTATAATTATCGACTGGTCCTACTTCCACACTCAAACTACTACCTGTTTGGATAACTACATGGTCACCCTGATTATACCTCTAAAAGATCAGGGGACCAGGACGAGTGATTTCTTCAGCCAAACCTCTACGCCAGTAACCTCCAGAGCTCACCTCCCCTCCGTCCTGGCAGTTGCCAACAATCCCACCGCTGAAGCGTCAGATCATAACGTATTGTTTTGCTGGCGTTCAAGACGCATTCTGACACAATGGGTAGTAACCTTACAATCTTGCCATATGGAAAAATGGCAAATCACAAGGCATGCGATCCATACATATATGATGCATCCCTGCTCTTGGCAGACACTGTGGTAAGGAACCGGGAATCTCCAATGAAGCAGGTAAACGATGAGACTCGGTCCTTAAGGGGATCGTCGTCTCATGGGAAAGGGTAATTTAAGATACAACTGTAGTGCTTTATGGGGTATAAATAGCGTGTGTGACTGGGGTATGCAGAAGAGCCAACGAACCTGGCCTTGAGAAGTGTGGGGAGACTTCCGGAACCACGTGGCCTATAACTCAAGGGGAGAAGATGAGACAGAAAAAGTTTCTTGTCTCCATCTTATGTACAAAGGCACATGAACTCTTCAGCGTGACTGTGGACAGTGTGAAGATGGACAGATGAGTGGTGGGTGGGGCTGGAAGTGGGGTCACAGAGGGGCCCAGAGCAGGCTGCAGGTGGCATTAAGGGAATCGCACCTGATCCTTGGGCAGTGGAGAACCAGGCCCATGCTCTTTATAGAAAAGTGACGTGGGGCACCTGGGTGGCTCAGTCGGTTAAGCATTCAACTCTTGATTTCAGCTCAGGTCATCATCTCACTGTTCGTGAGTTCAAGCCCTGGTCTGGGCCCTGCGCTGACAGTGTGGAGCCTGCTTTGGATTCTCTCTCTCTCTCTCTCTGCCCCCCCCCCCCCCACCCCCCCCTCTCTTTCTAAAATAAAAAAAAAAAATTTAAAAAAAAAAAAAAAAAAAGGAAAAGGAAAAGAAAAGTGACTGGATCAGATTCGATTTTTGACCGATCGCTCTGGTTTCAACATCATGACCATATGCAATTATGAAGTATTTTGTGTTTTTAGAGACGGCAGGGGACATCACCTTTGTGTTTTCTTTGAATGTGTTGAATCATCTATGAAAAATAGTCTCCTTGATAACGTCAGCCAGGACTCAAGAGTGAGGCACTCTGGGTTTAGCTACTAGTTTCAGGGTTTAATTTTCTGGTGTGTCAGCCAAACCACACTAGCCTTACTTGGACCTCAATTTCCTTGTCTATAAAATATGGACTGTTGTATTCACCTCTCAGAGAGAGCGATGTGAAGAACCACTAATGAAAAGCAGCCAACTTAGGAAGAAATAGTGTTACAAAAATGCTTAACAAGTCCAAATTACAGCCAAGGAAGAAGAACCGTGTGTGTGTGTGTGTGTGTGTGTGTGTGTGTGTGTGTGTATGTCAATTGCCCAGGAGTGCAGTGGAAGGGTTTCAACTATAAGATTTAATGATCTGGAGATCCATTTGCACTAAGACTGTCTGTCCCAGCTAAATCTGAGGCTGGGGTGACAGTCCTGCTCACCAATTAAAAGATGACAATCTGAAATCATCTCTGCTCAAAGGTATGTCCCTGCATCTCGCCTTGGGCTCACTTCCACAAGAAGCCTTCTCTGAATCTGAAGAGACCAGCCCACAACTTATAAAATCACATTCCCAAATTAAGCTCTGGAGGGAAATAATGTCCTGTTTAAATGTGTTTTTTTTTTTAAGAAGAGTTGTATGGGGGAAAAAAGAATTGGATATAGAACGATAAGAGAGACCACTGAGTCTTTCCATCACACTCTTCAGATATCGCACAAGACCACAACCTCTTCAGATTGAAATGGAAGAGTTATTGACAATGATGGCCACCACTCATTGAGATCAAGCAATGGGCAAGGTGCTATTCTAAGTATTTTTGCAAGCATTAGCTCAAGAGTTCCTCTCACCAGAGACTTGTAATTATTCCCTATTATATCTTACTTCTCAAAACTTGAGTTTGGAGAGAGTAGGTCCTGCCCATCTATAAAGCCACAGAGCCTGAATCGTAACCCAGGCTGATATAAATTTAGGTTTATGCTCATTGCCTCTGAACTGCTCTCTTAAAAGGCCTATCACATTGCTGTCTTCTTGCTTTGTCACCCCTACCCAGATCTGCTGCTCGTATCATCACCGGCATGTGGAGTTGCTGTTTCCCAAATCCATTAAGATAAGAAGGTTAATTTATTTTAGTGGATATGTGTTGGTGACACTATTTTTTAAAAAATTTTTAGCGTTTATTTATTTTTGAGACAGAGAGAGACAGAGCATGAACGGGGGAGGGGCAGAGAGAGAGGGAGACACAGAATCAGAAGCAGGCTCCAGGCTCTGAGCCATCAGCCCAGAGCCCGACGCAGGGCTCGAACTCACCGACCGCAAGATCGTGACCTGAGCCGAAGTGGGACGCTTAACCGACTGAGCCACCCAGGCGCCCCAGTAGTAATTTCTTTGACAGCGGCATTTGCAATATTTTTCTAGCTATGTGTCCTCAAGCAAGGAAAATAAAAACAAAAATAAACTATTAGGATTACACCAGAATAAAAAGCTTTTACACAGGAAAAAACAAAAAGACAAACTATCAACAAAATCAAAAGGCAACCTACTAACAGGAGAAGACATGTGCAAATGATATATTTGATAAGGGGTTAATATCCAAAATACATAAAGAACTTATATGACTCAACATAAAAAAATAATAATAATAATCTGATTTAAAAATGAGCAGACATTTTCCAAAAATGATATACAGATGGGCAAGAGACACATGAAAAGCGTCTCAACACCACTAATCATCAGGGAAATGCAAATCAAAACCACAAATACCACCTCACACTTGTCAGAATGGTAAAATCAAAAACAGATCTTGGCAAGTATGTGGAGAAAACGCTTGCGCACTGATGGAGGGAACGCAAGTTGGTGCAACCACAGTAGAAAAGAGTATGGAGGTCCTCAAAAACTTAAAAGTAGAACTATGCTCTGACCCAGTAATTACACTACTGGGTATTTACCTGAAGAAAACAAAAACACTAATTTGAAAAGATATATGCACTCCACGTTTATTGCAGCATTATTTACCAATAGCCAAGATATGGAAGAAACCCAAGTGTCCATCGACAGATGAATGGATAAAGAAGATGTGGTGTGTGTGAAGTGAAAAGGCAGAGAAGGACAAATACCATAAGATCTCACAGGTGGAATCTGAACAATGAAAAAATGAATCAACAAACAGCAAAAGACAGAGAACATAAATACAGAGAACCACTGATGGTTGCCAGAGGGGAAGAGAGTGGGGGGGATGGAGAAAATGGGTGAAGGGGAATGGGAAATATAGACTTCCAGTTATAAAATTAGTAAGTCATAGAGATAAAAGTGTTGTAATAGCACTGTATGGTAATAGATGACAGCTATGCTTGGAGTGAGCATAATGTATGGACTTGTTCCATCACTATGCTGTATACCTGAAACTAATGTAACATTGTATGTCCATCATACTTCAATTAAAAACATAACAAAGCAAAATAGCACAATCCACGAACCAAAGAATTGATAGGCTAGGCTTCATTTAAAATTAAAATTCTCTGCTCTGGGTAAGACACTGTCAAAAGAAAGAGAATCCTGGGGGGAAATGTTTGCAAAAGACACATCAGATAAAGGATTGTCATACAAAACACAAAGAACTCTTAAAACTCAACGATAAGAAGGGAGCCTAGGTGGCTCAGGCGGTTAAGCGTCCAACTCTTGGTTTCAGCTCAGGTCATGATCTGACAGCTTCACGGGTGTAAGCCCCGCATTGGGCTCTGTGCTGGCAGTGTGGAGCCTGCTTGGGATTCTCTCTCTCTTCGTCTCTCTCTGCCCCTCCCCCACTTGTGCTATCTCTGTTTCTCTCAAAATAAACAAACTTAAAAAAAAATCAACTATAAGAAAACAAGCAACCAGATTAAAAAATGGTTCAAAGGCCTTTAAAGAAACTACAGCAAGGAAAAAATGCAGAGGACAAAATAAGCATGTGAAAAGATGCTCTACATCATGCCATCAAGAAAATGAAAATTAAAGCAATGATGAGGGGGTGCCTGGGTGGCTCGGTGAGTTGAGTGTCCAACTGTTGATTTCGGCTCAGGTCATAATTCCAGGGTTGAGGGATCAAGCCCCCTATTGGACTCTGCACTGAGCATGGAGCCTGCTTGAGATTCTCTCTCTCTATCTCTCTCTCTCTCTCTGCCCCTCTTCCCTTTTCTCTCTAAAATATTTTTTAATTAAAAAAAAAAAACATTGATGAGATATCACTGTTTGATACCTATAGAATGGCCAAAATCTAGAACACCACCAATACCAAATGCTGATAAGATATGGAGCCACAGGGATGCTAATTCATTGCTGGTGTAAATGCAATATAGCTCAACCACTTTGGAAGACAGTTTAGCAGTTTCTTACACAACTAAGTATACTCGGGGCACTTGGGTAGCTCCGTTGGTTAAGCATCCCACTTCGGCTCAGGTCATGATGTCGCAGTTGGTGAATTCGAGCCCCACATCGGGCTCTGTGCTGACAGCTCGAAGCCTGGAGCCTGCTTCAGATTCTGTCTCTGTCTCTCTCTCTCTCTCTGTCCTTTCCCCACTAGCACTCTCTCTCTCTCTCTAAAAAATAAACACTTAAAATTTTTTTTAATTTCATTTTTTTTTTATTTTTTTAAACTTACATCCAAATTAGTTAGCATCTAGTGCAACAATGATTTCAGGAGTAGATTCCTTCGTGCCCCTTACCCATGTAGCCCATCCCTCCTCCCACAACCCCTCCCGTAACCCTCAGTTTGTTCTCCATTTTTATGAGTCTCTTCTGTTTTGTCCCCCTCCCTGTTTTTATATTATTTTTGCTCCCCTTCCCTTATGTTCATCTATTCTGTGTCTTAAAGTCTTCATATGAGTGAAGTCATATGATTTTTGTCTTTCTCTGACTGACTAATTTCGCTTAGCATAATACCCTTTAGTTCCATTTACGTAGTTGCAAATGGCAAGATTTCATTCTTTTTGATTGCTGAGTAATACTCCACTGTGTGTGTATATGTGTGTGTATATATATATATACCACATCTTCTTTATCCATTCATCCATCAATGGACATTTGGGCTCTTTCCATACTTTGGCTACTCTTACTATACAGTCCCGTAATTGGGCTCCTTGGTATTTACCCAAAGGGGGTGAAACTTATTTCCACACAAAAAACCCTGCACATAAATACTTGGAGCAGCTTTATTCATGATTGCCAAAACTTGAAAGCAACCAAGATGTCACTCAGTAGGTGAGTGGATAAATAAACTGGCACATGCAGACAATGAAATATTATTCAGCACTAAAAAGAAACGATCTGCCAAGTCATGAAAAAAACGTGGAGGAAACTTAAATGCATATCACTAAGTGAACGAAGCCAGTCTGAAAGACTATATACTATATATGTAATTCCAACTATATGACATTCAAAAAAAAAAGGGCGAAATTATGGATACAGTAGAAAGATCAGTAATTGCCAGGGGTTGGTGGGGAGGGAGGGATGATTAGAGCTCAGAGAATTTGTAGGTCAATGACACTACTCTGAATGATCCTATAATGGTGGCTACATGTCATGAGAAATTTATCAAAACCCACAGAGTGTACAACGTTCTATGAACCCTAATGGAAACTAAGGGTTCTGGTTGATATGAAGCATCAGTGTAGGTTCATCAGTTGTGATAAACGTACTATTCCTGGGGAAGGGGAGGAAGTATATGGGAAATGTCTGTACCTTCTAAATTTTGCTGTCAACCTAAAACTGTTCTGAAAAATAAAGGGTATTTTTAAAAATGAAGGACAAAGAGAAAGAAAGGATAACACGTAGATTTTTTACCGGAACGAGTGGCAGAATGGTGATGACAATTCTCTGTTGGGGACACTGGAGGAGAAGCAGGCATTTGGGGCTGGGGTAAGAGTTCCATTTTGTAAGTCACTCTACAAATGTTAACCCTTTTAAGACCAGGAATACATGTCATAAACATGTGATCGCCAAATTTGCTTTTTTTTTTGGTCTAGACTTTGAAATAACATTTCTCCTTCTCTGTTTGTGCATATACTTAAATTCCTCTAAATTCTTCTGCGTATCTACCCATACAAAGAAGTACACTCTGATAGAGATTGCTTAATTGCCCAAGGTGTGCTCACATTAAGAAAGAAACCTAGTCTAGGGAAGGAAGAGAAAGGTCAGAGGTGAGGTGGGTAGCTACAATCCCTGCAGCAAACCCCAAACTAACTCTTGGAAGAGGATAGGTGCATAGAAGTCCCCAGATGGGTTTAAGGGCTTGAGATCAGAGACACTTGTTTTCCTTCTCCTGACTGAGACCCAAACTGTGGAAAGATCCAACTGTCTATAGCACCTGGGACAGGTGGAACCAAGGAGTTATGCTACCAATAATCGGCAGAAGAGCATTCGAATGCCCCCACACATCTATCATTATGTTGAACTGGCTAGCTCAACAAAATCCTTCCCATGTGCCAGAGAAAGACACAACAATACAGAAGAGGGAGGGGAGAAGGAGAATAGAGGAGACAGAGAACGGAGCAGGAGCTGAGCCTAGAGTGGCCATACAGTCAGGACTGGAAGTGAATGACCTGGTTGAGCAACCAACCACTGGTTGGGAAAACCAGTGGGAATGGTTGCTGATAGGGATCCAGATGTTCCTCTCCCCATCCTATCTAAGTACCCAGAAAATACAGACACAACCCCATGGAAGGAGAGAGGACCTTGCATTACCTGAAATTTGCATCAAGCCTCACAGAGTAATAAGAGGCTTGGAATACAAAAATAAGTCCAGTTAGAGGAAAACAAAATTACATATCTTGCACCCCTGATTATATGGAAAGCCTCATATATGCTATGAATAAATGGTGTTGGTATTCCCCAAAAGACTTGGGTCTGTTTGGATTGACAAGGAACGTGAGCAGGTCCTCCGCTCCAATAATTCACTCTCCACCTTCAAAACAGAACTTTCCAATTGCTCTCCTTTCAGGCTTCTAACTCAAAATATTGGAAGCCATACCTTGAGAATGGCTAAGTCTTTTTTTAAGTTATAATCTGCAGCTATTTACATGTGTGATTTCCTTCATACACATGAAGATTTCCTTCATACACTGTAACCAAAATCAAGTGGCGATGGAAGCAGGATGCTGAGATGGGTATGAGACTGGCACTCTTATTTCATCTTGGTTTAGTATTTATGTCCATCAAAACAAGCTTCTCCTCTTCATCAATTGACTTTTTAATAATTGAGGTGGATTTACACTCATAAAATGCTGTAAACTTCAAAGGGCATTTGGAATACTATTTATTTATTTTATAAATTGGAATGGTTTGAAAATGTCCTTTGAAAAAGGACTGTTGCTAAAAATATTTACAAGATACTGTTTATACGATACTCAAATTTCTCGTTTGAAATACAAGATTTTGGCAAATATCACCTTTATTATATACACTGCTTATTATATACCTACTGGCTTAATATTAGTAATAGTAACCATTTTCTTTTTGTATTGTGGTAAGAATACTTCACACGAGATCTACCCTCCTTAAAACTCAAGCGTACAAAACAGCATTCTTGGCTTTCAGTATGGTGCCATACAGCAGAGCTCCAGACTTTACCCTCCTTAGTTAACTGAAACTTTTTGCCTACTGATTAATAATCCCCAGTTTCCCTTCCCCTGAACCCTTGGAAACCCCATTCCGATCTTTATTTTTATGAATTTGACTGTTTTGGTACCTCATATAAGTGGAATTATGCAGTACATGTCTTGCTAATTTAACTTAACATAATGTCCTCAAGGTCCATTCATGTTGACACACATTAAAGACTCCTTTTTTTAAAGCTGAATTGTATTGTATCGTATGCATATATCACACTGTCCTTATCCATTCATCTGTCATTGACATTTGGGCTGTTTCTATTGTCAATAGGGCAGCAAAGAACATGGGAGTGCTCATATCTCTTTGAGATCCTGGTTTTAATTCTTTTGAGTAAATACCCAGAAGTGGGAGTGCTGGCTCATATGGTCTTTCTATTTTTATTCTGAGAGACTTCCATAGTGAATAACTATTTCTTGATTGCTGCTCTGTGCAAAGAGCAATGCTAAGAATTTGCTTTTATTCTCTCTTAATCTTCCTCTCAACTCTCTGCGGCAGATCCTACTGGTACCTCCATTTCAACATCTGAGAAAACAGACTTAAATAACTTGCCCCGAGTCAGAGGTAAGAATATGTGGAGGTATCTGACTTCAAAGCATGAAGTCAAAGCACTACAGAGTGTTTTCAATAATCTGTCAAGACCTAATTCAGAAGAGATAAATGAAAAAGCCGGTAAGAGAGCTCTAAACACCAAATTAAGTGTGCAAGACATATGATCTTGAGTCACTTTCGAAAACACTGGAACATCATTGATAACCGTGAGTCATTTTTCAGGACATGGTTGTCTTCTCCCACGCAAGTCTCCTAGGTTGCAATGGTCCGAGAGAATTTGGGGTAACACAAAATCTTCCCATTCCTAGATGTCAGGGGGATCTACGTTTCTCTATGGAATAACCAATAATGGAACCACTGAGGTGATAAGGGATTTTGAAGTACCATCATAAACTGAGAATTCCCCCTCTATGACATTAGTGAGGCTCAAAAGAGCACAGTTGGAGGAGAAAAACTAGATACTACCAAAAATAGGCTGGATCAAGGGACATGGGCTGTGTCTCAAAATGAGCTTTCTACACATGAGACCATCATCTCAGGGAGGCTCCCAGACCTTAGGGCCTTGTATCCACAGCACACATTCTGTCAGTGTTCTCACCAGCAACTACGTGTCCAGGGATAACCAGCAAGCGTCAACTTCTTTATGACACGGAGCCTTGGCAAATCCTGGCACGTAGAAGCTGTGTGGGAAAAGAACGGATACCAGGTAACACTGTAGGCAGAGGTGCACTTTGGACTCAGACCATTCAGAGTAAGTTACTGTGAGTTTTCTCCCCATCTATAAACTGAATATACCACTGTCTGTCACTGTGTGCATTAAATGAGATATAATAAGCAATTCCTTTGCTTTTCCTCCAGCCCAGATCGACCTCAATCTCTCTCTCTCTCTCTCTCTCTCTCTCTCTCTCTCACAACTACAGGCTCATATATCTACTTTCTTACTTAACACGCTGCTGAGATATCTAACAGATATTTCAAACTCAACACCACTCAAAGTGAACCTCTAGTCTCCGCCCAAAGTTGTGCTGTGTCCGTAAGCTTCACCATATCAGTTGATGGAAATTCATGCTGAAAATCTTGTAATCATTCCTACCTCCTCTTTTATTCTCACAGAGGGGGCCCCAACCTCTCGGGAGATCCTGTCGCTTCATTGGCAAACAACATCCAGACTCTGACCACTTCTCACACCCCTCCTTGCTACCCCCGAGCTGCCATGGTCTCTCGCTTGTAGGGGTTGACTACAACAACCCCTAACAGGCTTCCCCACTTCTTCCCTTCCCTTCCTCGGTCTACCTCAACACGCCATTCAGAGTCACACTTTTGTAAACAGAGATCACCCTCCTTTGCTCAAAACCTTGCCATGTTATCCCCATTTCGCTCTTAAGACAATGACCGGAAAGCCTCCATATCACCAGCAAGGCCCTTCTGTCTCACTTGCTGTGCTCCAGCCACACCAGAAGTCCCCATACACTCCCACCTCAGGCCCCCACTCTACTCATAGACTGTGGTTGGAAAGCTCTTTCCTAAATAACACTGGGCTAACTTCCTAACACCTGTAAGTCTTTGTCAAACATCGCCTTCTCGGTGAGGCCCTCCCTGACTATCCCATCTCATCTACTAAATTTCTCTGCCCCCTGCACTCCTAATCTGCACTACCTTGTCTGCTTTTTTTTGTTTTTCCACACTTACCCCCTGTTAACTTAGGCATTTATCATATTTTCCTGCTAAAAAGTAAGCTTCCAGAGGTCAAGAGTCTAAGTCCACATTGTTTCTAATGAGTCTCAAGCACCAAGAGCAGCACGCAAAGCAGGTACTCAATACATGTTAGCTGAATGAACGAAACAAATTGGATCACACAGCTTAATACACAATAATTGTTAACGTTGTCTCCCTGCATTGCCTCACGACTGTTGGGCCATTTGCCATAGAGAGCGCTGAGGAATTCTTAAATCTCTCTAAGTTGTTAAAAGAGCAGAATCTAGAAGCCTCTTGATTCCTGAGCAAGACCTTGGGACAAACAAGATAGCTTCAAGAGCTTTAAAAAGCATTTCACATTTCTGGGGTGCCTGGGTGGCTCAGTCTGTCGAGCGTCCGACTTCGGCTCGGGTCATGATCTCGCCATCTGTGAGTTCGGGCCCCACGTCAGGCTCTGTGCTGACAGCTCAGAGCCTGGAGCCTGCTTCAGATTCTGTGTCTCCCTTTCTCTCTGCCCCTCCCCTGCTCATGCTCTGTCTCTCTCTCTCTCCCTCTGTCAAAAATAAATAACATATTTAACATAACATAAAAAACACACAAAAATAAAAATAATAAATAAAATGCATTTCACATTTTAGTGAAATAAAACGTTTGATAATTTGACAAGCGGTTGGGGAAAGCAAACATGCTCATGCATTTTTTGAGAGAGTAATAATTAGTGTGAACATCCTTATATGGCTATTTCTAATACTTCTCAAAATAAAAATATATACTCTTTGACTCACCAGTTACACATCCAGAAATTTCTCCTACACATACACTCACGAATGTATCAAGAGATTATACAAAAACATTCTAAATATCCATTCGTAAGAGACTGGTCCCGTAAGTTTTGGGGGCACTTACAATGGAATATTCCGCAGCCATTAAAGAGAACATAGGTATATGAATACATACAGATATGGAGTGATGGCCTACTGAAAAAAAAAATCACAAAACATGATGTATCACAAGCTTCTATTTGTGTATAAAAGGTAGATACCCATGGAATCTCTCTGGAGAAATAATAAATAAATAAATAAATAAATAAATAAATAAATCTACTGGTAACAACTGTTACCTCACAGGAGGGAAATTGGGCTCTGGGGAGCAGTGCTATAATGGAGGCCTTTACACTGTGTATCCTCCTGCACTGTTGGAATCTTTTACCAACTAGCAATGCTATTTAGTCAAATAAATCACTTGTAAATTTTTTTTCACTTTTTAAAATTTATTTTTGAGAGACACAGAGAGAGCACGAGCAGGAGAGGGGAAGAGAGAGAAGGAGACACAGAATCTGAAGAAGGTTCCAGGCTCTGAGCTGTCAGCACAGAGCCTGGTACGGGGCTCGAACCCACAAACTATGACATCGTGACCTGAGCCAAAGTCGGATGCTTAACCCACTGAGGCACCCAGGGGCCCCTCAAATAAATCACTTTTAAAACTCACATCTCCCTTGAATGAAGTTATTTTGCAAAGTCCCTCTTCCTCAAAGTTTCTTTAAGTTGATAGCTGCTTTACAATTTATCTTTTCGATGTCTCTAAAACGAATCCCTACTGCGGTTATTCCTAATACCATGAACTACACGCTATTGGAATGGAAGCCATTTATCCTTTTTGCCATCACTGTTTTTACTGTGCAAATGTGATCACTGATCCTGATAATTCTGATAACCTTGATGATCAGGATCTAGTCTTGAGAAACCAGGACAGCTCAGGAGTCCTTTGGGGGCAGCATACCTGCTCCTTTTCTAGTCACTCTTACTTATCTTCTGAAAAAATAAAATAAAATAAAATAATAAAATAAAATAAAATAAAAAGCCAAATCCCAGCATGTCGAGACAGCATACATCAGAGGCATGGAAATTGCTTTGGGATTGAGAGGTAGTGGATTCTAATCTTGATTTCCGGGCCTCTGGTGATCTCACCCAAAGCTCTCCTAACCCTGCCTGGGCCTCCGTTTTCCTGTTTGCAAAGTCAAAAATTTATACCTCCTAAGTTAACACAAACACTGTAAGGTAATGAGCATAAATGCCAAATATAATACACACTACTGTGTCTCAATCCAACAAGTGTGCCAAAACAGTGGCAGGAAACCACGTCTTCGAAAACAAAGCTGAAAAAAAAAAAAACAAAAACCCTTAAAGGTCAAGAATTACAGCATTGACGCCCACTCACTTCAGCCTTTGCTTTCTCAAAGGATGATGTCACTGGGAAACGGTGGAAGTGGAACCTGACCAATCAAAGTATAGACCACTGGACCCAGAGTCCCTTTAAACCAGGGGCTGGGTGTCATTTTAGTGCCTCCAACACTACCTGCTCTCTAGGATCACTCAAAAGTCTCCCTGGACCACCTCCTCCATTCTCATGGCTTTTATAACTTCCCCTGCAGAGATGCTCGTCGTTTTCTAGAAATGTCAGACCTTTCATTTAAACTCCGGGCATATTTATGCAAATTCACATCTCGGGCACCTACCTGACGTCTTACAATGTGGTCAAAGCCATTGCTATAAATGCCCACCTCAAACCTGCTCATCTTTCACAGTGTCCTGAACAAATAATGGCCCTACCGTTTGTAGGTAAAAATTTTAGAATCGTCTGTGTCACCCTCCTCCTCATCCCCATGTGCAACCCATCAGCAGTTGGACCTCTCAGTTGGGCCACGTGACTAGGTCTCCAGCCCATCCCTTTTCTCCATCTACCTCCCGGCACCATCCCCGCATTGGCCGACTGTTTTCTCCATCACCAGAGCGATTATGCCAGTTCCCTGCCTGCTTTACCCTCATCCTCTCTCGCCCTTCTTCTACCTGTTCTCCACACGGCAACCAGAGTAATTAATTATGTCATGTACACGCCGGGACATCCTGAATGCATTCACTGTTCTCAAGATAAACACAAAGACAGCAGAAAGACTGACAGCTCCGGCTTCGCACCTCATCTCTCAATCCCTCTCCCTTTCTCTTTCTCTCTCTCTCTCCCTCTTTCTCCACTTTTTCCACAAGCCCCCCCATACAAGCCCCAGTCACACTAGAATCTTCCAACCTTTCTTCCTTGACTTGCCGCTCTCTACCACAAGGCCTTTGCGCTCGCGGGTCCCCCTCTGGGTGTGCCCTTCCTTCCCTCTTCATTTGGCTGACTCTTACTCATCCTACACATCCAGCCCAGGTATTATTTCAGTAAGGACATCTTTCCTTCCTTCTCTGAGCCGGTTAAATAGCCCATCATACATGTTCCTGGTAGCCAGGGGCTCTCGATCCTAGCATTTCACACCCCTGCACTTTTACATTTGTGGTCATTGTGTGGTTTGTGTATATTTTTCCACTCACTGAAGCACTGTGAAAACAGGAGCTGTGTAGATTTTTGCTCATCGTTATATCTCTGCCTGTCTCGTGAAATACTTGTCTCATGAATGTTTCAAGGAACACACGGCTGGGGGGGGGGCGGCGGGGAAAGGGAAGCAAGCTCTGACATACACTCTGTACGATCCCAAGCAAAAAATTCAACGCTTCTAGTGAAACATCTTTATCTGTAAAATTAATATCAAAAAGATTTGATTTACCAGATTTGAGGAAGGTTTAAATAGGAATGTGTCAATGAGCTTCTAGCCTGTGGCTAACAAATAGTATCTTAATAAATATCAGCTTGCTTCTCCATAACCCTCCCCTTCTGGTAGATTGAATACTGAAAATGATCTTTTCAATAAATAAATAATTTACTAAAGACATATGATTTGCTTGGATAATGAAGTGTTTCAAACAGCTGTAGTAACCAAAATATAAAAAACAAAACGTTTTCAGGCTCGTGTGGAGGTTACAAGACAGTAGGAAATACAAAGTACAAAAATGAGGGGGGTCTGGGTGGGTCAGTTGGTTAAGCGTCCGCCTCTTGATCTCGGCTCAGGTTGTGATCTCTCAGTTCATGAGTTCGAGTCCCAGGTGGAGCTCTGTGTTGACAGCTTGGAGCCTGCTTAGAATTCTCTCTCTCATTCTCTCTCTCTCTCTCTGTCTCTCTCCCCCTCCCCCCCCCGCATGCTCTCTCTCTGTCTCTCAAAATAAATAAACTAAAAAAAAAAAAAAAAATGATATGAGTTACATAACAATATCATCCAACAAACCAAGATTTTTCACAAACCCACACAGGATTAATTGCCAAATAAGCTAAAGTGCTGTGAGTTCAGAGAAGAGGAGATCATTCAAAGTGAAAGCGGTAAGACTTGGGTGGGGTGTTGTAGGAGGTAGACTAGAGGTGGGTGAAAAACTGGGAGCTTGTGTGACTGGGGGAATTGGTCAAATCTGGTAAAACTCAGGAACAAGAACAAAGGAAACAAAATTATTCCAAGAACAATAGGGACACCAGGTTACCAGGGGCCGTGGAGTCAGGGTAGATAAGAAGTCAAGAAGCAGGTGTATGAAGTTTTGGATCCCAATGTTTGTATGGAATTTTGACTTTCTTCTCTGAACGGAAATACTGAGAATATAAACTTTTACAAATCTAGATGTGTCATGACCATTTTGAATTTAAATACAATACAATATGGCTACCTCAAATTCAAGTTTCTCCAAAATTGTACTTCAAAGGAAGAAACGGAAGGAAGGAAGGAAGGAAGGAAGGAAGGAAGGAAGGAAGGAAAGGTAGAGATAGAAGGAGGGAAGGGGGAGAAGGAAAGGGAATGGACATCTGGCAGACAGCCTATCCCTCATAAAGGTTTCACGTTGTGTATAAATGTGTGGTTGAATCGTGTCTCCATGACTCCCTAAAATATGCAGACAAAGAGCATGTTTAGTGTCTTGGGGGATGTCACCTATACTCCAGTGTCTGCCTCTGGCACTCTATTCACTGGATCTCTCCAAATCACAAGTTACTTGCAAAGTCCACACACACACAGAAGGGAAATGGAGCCTATGGTCCATGAAATCTTTTGTGAATAACCCCTAAGTATTCTGATTCATGGGATGAGTGTGGGATATCTATTCCTCCAGCTTCACTACCTCCTCCACAACGCCCACCACCAGCCATTTACCCTCATGTCTTGGCAATCGTAAGAACACCTAAAACAAAGGACAGCTAGTCTTCTGCACAGTGAAGGGGAGAAGTTCAGTGCAAAGAAAATGGTGGGGCTGTATATGTGTGAGTGCATGTGTATGTGTGTGTGTGTATGTGTGTGTGTGTGTTCATGAATATGTGTATCACAAGACCTGACCTCTTCATGTAGACATGGGGAATTTCCAGGTAAATGGAACTTGAAAAGGATCTATGAATTTCATCATCAGCCTTCAATGTTCTACTGTTTTCCTGACCGAGCATGCAAGAATATAAGTTGTGCACTTTTCTATCTTTAATCACTTGGCTTTTCTGAGATAATACCACATGAGCAAAACCAAGCACTGTCTCATGAGACCACCATCTTTCTACTCCCTGGTGAAAGAGGAGTTCCCTTCCCTGCTTGCCTCCGATGAACAGCAGCCATAGATCTTCCCTTAAGGGACCTTGTGGCCACCTGACCTCAGGAGCGCTTTCAGATTGATTTAATTCCTTGCTCGGAAAGTTCACTTTTGTCTGCCGACCACTACCCATCAGCTCCCCTGACTGGCTCATGTCCACCCGAATTATGTTTACATAGTCCCCTAGATTTTTTTTCATAGTGTTTATCACTGTTCACGATTGTGTATTTTGTGTATTGTGTATTGTCTATTTTGTATCTTGTACTTGTCATGTTTCTCTTCCTCAATGGACCGTAGCTCCACAGGGGCAGAAGAAGTGTGGGTTCTGCTCACCATTGTATCCTCAGTGTCTATCCCAGCAACCAAACACATGAGTGATACTCAACAAATATTTATGGAAGGAAGGAAGGAAGGAAGGAAGAAGGAAGGAAGGGAAGGGAGGGAGGAAGGGAGGGAAGAAAGGAAGGAGGGGGGGAGGGAGGAAAAAAAGAAGGAGAGAAGGAAATATTGGCCAGACTTTCCTTCCTTCTGAACTGGCTCCTTTAATGCTTCTGCCAATCTGTTTTCTTACATCAATTCATGAGATTCTATAAGAGAAACTACTGGCTAAAAACAGACTGTGGATTCTTGGTAATTCTCAAAAATAGATCCAGAAAGGAGGATTGAAACTTAATATTTACTTAAGTGGGGTATCATCGAGCCATCAGAAGATAGGACTAAATTGAAATTTTGTGTGTGAGTTACACATGGGTTAGTGAGAACTAGGGCTATTCAGATTGAAATGACATACGATGATTACGAGAGAGGTAGACACAAGCTGCTGTGAGCATGTTGGGAAGGTGGGATCCCACCCAGGGGGTGAGGGAAGCTGGGATACATGAGCTCTTAAAAGACGCTGGCATTTGGATGGGCTTTGAAGACTGCGCGGTGGGTTGTGTTGGGAAGAAAGAAGAGAAAGTCAAGGCAGCGGAGGAAACCACGGGGAGAGACCCAGAGATATGACAGGGCTGTTGACCCAGGCAGCCAGGGAACGTTTTGGAAGAGTGAGAAAGGAGGTATAAACCGGAAGCTGAAGGAGACTGAGCTACAGAGATAAATTCTTTTCCGTGTCTTCCCCACAAGGAAGAATTAGAGAAAGAAGAAGGCAGGACCTGAGCAAGTTTAGGGGGGAAACGTGATGGGGGAACCTGCACGGGTTTGGGGGTCCAAAGGACAGATCCTTCAATACCAGTTATTCCATGGTCTAACTTTGGCACATTATTTAACCTCTCTGAGCCTCAGTTACATCATCTGAAAAAAATTAATATTATACCTGCCTTAACATTAAAGTCTGCAATAAGAGCAAAAGCAAAACCCTATGCAAAATCCCAGCTCACAGTGAGATTTTGGAAAAACGGGCTTTTAAAAACGTACCATTTTCCAGGGTACGTGGGTGACTCAGTCGGTTAAGTGTCCCACTCTTGATCTCATAGCTCATGGGGTCAAGCCCTGTGTCAGACTCCGCGCTGACTTGGGATTCTCTCTCTCCCTGTCTCTCTGCTCCTCCCCTGCTTGCGCTCTTTCTCTCTCTCAAAATAAACATTTCTTTTTAAGTTCATTTGCCTTTCCTTGTGAGTTTCATTTCACTTCCTTTAATTATCCCTGATCTCTTGTCAACACCACCGGCCTCACGCCCCATTCCCCGGAGGGACCAGTGTTAGCTTTAGTCATAAGGTCTACGGATGACTCCCGTTTTGCCATTGTCTGATCCAAGGCATCATCCCAGAGCTCCGCATGTCTACATGTTCCTATTCCTCAGATGAGAGCATTATCAAAAGGTTTCAGTTCCCTGTTTGCAATTGCTGGGTTGAGTACCAGGTTCTTCTCACCTCCTGGCCAGCCCACATCCTCCCTAACTCCCACCACAACCATCCCTACAGACTTCCACGCCAGCAGATGGGAAGAGGAATGTGTGACGTTCCCTGGGAGCCTGGCTATTGTTTGGGGGAACTGGAAGTCACTGTGCTCAGAGTGTCCATCCTCCCTCCTCGCCGCACACCCTGCTTCCTGTCAATCATCCTGGAACACCCAGTGCCGACCGACAATTTTGTGCACAGGATGTTTGTTTGCAGGCACTGCCTTCCAAGTCTCAAAGCTCGAGACTTCCGCTGCCAATCCAAACACCAGAATGGGAAAGGGGGGAAAACCCTGGGGCAGTTCTTTTAATGCCTAATACAGTCTATTTATATTCAAAAATAGCAACAGGTTATCTTAGCTTGCAGAAACTGAAGAGGCTAGGAAGCCTGATCCTTAAAATCCTGAGCCCCTGGAATTTGAAATATAGGTTTCCGCGTGTGGACACTAAAAAGCATGTCCTTAAAGCACCTTTGGCATATTCCGTGGTCAGCTTCCATAAATGATCAACCCCTGTTTTTATGGGCACCGCTTAGAGGGTAAATGCCTTGCTACTAAGCCGCAAAGCAAAAGAATTCACAAGACATATGTGCGTTGAAATGCAAGGTGTTCAATCAAAGCTGTGGGATAAATTCAATAGCCTGAGGTCACTGCGTGAATTTCTGCAGTCCTTCCAGAGTTTGTAGATGTTCTAAGAAATGTTATGTTTGAGACTCTAATGATTACATATGAAGCAATTAAGCTTGAAAAATGACTTTACAACGCTATGATATATGTTCTTCGGGGAGCAGGGAGTAGTTTTCTTGCATGCTAATAATGAAAAGATCACCCAATTGTCTTCCTGACTCACTGGTAGTTTACTTGAGAGCCTTGACATGTCTATTCCTACAGCTTCCATATAATTACTAAAGAGGAATTTGAACCTCTGTGCATTTAATAGCTACCACTTACAATCTTTATATCTCTGGGGAATTGGCCTAATCTCTCTGAAGTTATTTTTGCCTGTAAGAATGGATCATTATTCATTCAAAACTCCATTGGATGGCAGTGAAGTTGAAATAAAACCAAGTGTGAAAGGTGCCTGGAGCGTAATAGGTGCTCAATAAATGGTAACCTGTAAGATCGAAAAGCAAGGGGAATTTGAGAGGCATTCCCAAGAACGTCTTTAAAACTGGCTCCAACTATCACATTCACCCTCTCAACTAAATTTTAAGGATGACCTGGCAATAATCTCGGTACATGAAAGAAAGTCCCAGAGGTCTTCAATAGGAACGGTTTTGAGACAAGACAGATAAAGGTGATCCAAAAGTGCATTACCTCAAGCATCCTAGGTTCCAGAATTGTTTTGCCAAATGGGTTACAAGTTTATGAGCAGGATCGAGAACAAAAAGCAGTATGCCCCAGTTTCTCTCCGGACCTTTATTCACACCCACCTGACACCACCAAAGCACGACTTTCACTGTCCCTGCAGGAAACCAGCTTGTGCTGGGCATACCGGATGGGTCCTGAGTTACACAGCTGGGGAGGTTTAAGGTATGCCACGCGTTAGTACCACTTGTTCGAGTTCTGGCCAGATTTCCATGCAATACTCAGCTGCTCTAATAGAAAGTGAATTCCCGGGTCCTTACAAGAGCATGAGTAGTCTGAGAGTTTTCAATACATCAAATGTGGGTTTGGGGACAGCTTACCAGACCAACTCATTAAGAGCTCAGAATTAGCGGACTACATACAAGAGAAGAATCTATAGTGTTTTAATGATTAAAATAATGCTGACTAAAATTAATCTCATCATTCTGGGGCACCTGGGTGGTTCACCCGGTTAAGTATCTGTCTCTTGATTTTAGCTCTAGTCATGGTCTCACAGGTTGTGAGTTTGAGTCCCGAGTCTGGCAGTATGCTAACAGCGAGGAGCCTGCTTGGGATTCTTTCTCTCCCTCTCTCCACTCCTCCCTTGCTTATACACTCTCTCTCTCTCTCTCTCTCTCTCTCTCTCAAAATAAGTAAACTGTAAAAAAAAAAGCACTTTAAAAAAATGAAATTAATTATTTTTATCACCATATATATACATATATGTGTATATATATACATGTGTATACATATATACATATATACATATATACACATATATTGTATACAATATATGTGTATATATACCTATATATTGTATACAATATATAGGTATATATATTGAACCGGCAAAGATTTAAAAAATAGCCACCAACCACCAGTGTACCAAAGAATATAAGGATGAGATGGACAGAAATTCCACCAGCAGCAGTGGTAATAAAGTACAGTGTAGACTTTCTAAACCAATGTGGAGATATGTAGCGAGATCATTAAAATAAGCTTATAATTTTGGACATTAAAGCCACCTAATGGAATATGTGTCCTAACGAAGAAAACAAATATGGCCAGAATCCCATATGCAGTTAAGTTGTCACACCTGTTATTTATACGGACGATTCCATCACAAATGGAACTGCCCTAAATGACCTATAACCAGGAAACGGTTACATATACCAAGGTATTGCCATGGATTAGGAAGCCATTAGAAGTCATGTCTTCAAAGAATAGGTAGACACGGAAATATAAGAGCGATGTAAGATAACTAGGAAGGAAACCCGAGTCCGATCGTACACTGTCTTGAATGCACCCTTCTGTATTTTCCACACTTTCTTCAGTGACTATAGCTTCCTCTTATATTTAGAAAAGGAACAATTAACATCAATACCAACCAAACAACCTCAGCTGAAGTTCACTAATAGGCTATTTAAATAACCTGTAGCAATATCACTACTGATAGTATTTTTGCAAGCAAATCACACTGCCCTTTAAATTGCAGCTAATTAAAATATCAAGCTAGAGGCCGAAAAGATCTTAGTATGAACGGAAAAAATGATTGTCTTTTTAAATTTTTTCTGGCCCATATTGCTTTATCTAAGCAAACTGAAAAGTGCCCAAAAAGCCATATGGGAGATGTACTTCTTCACAGCTGCAAGGGAAACATTTGCAGAACAGAAAACACCAGAAATCACAATATATTCTTAGTCATAGTAGAATGGAAAGCGCATGAAATATGTAGAACATGGAGTTGAGATTTCATTTTTAAATATTTTAATTGCCAGTACAGAACGGTTCTAGTTTATTTCTGAGCTTCGGAGATTAGCGGCAAGGGGGGGTGGGGCTGGTGGAGAGGTAGGGGAAGAATGGACAAAAAAAAAAAAAACAGGAGCCATTAGAAGTGAAAACAACCCCTACCAAACGGCAAAGAGAAATTAACGTTTTCTTTAGCTGAATTGCGTATTGTTCCTTGCATCAGTTTTGGTGCCATAAAACGCGGCACGCTTTACGCTGTGTGTTCTCTCAGAAAAGCCAAACAGAAACCAGTCATCATGGTTTCGAGAGAGAGCAGGGCTTCCCCTTTCTCATGTTACAACAACACAGTCTCCACTTGGGCTGGGGAGCGTATCATATATCATAAATCACTCTCGGAGAGATATTTGGCAGGCAGTCAGCCCCCCAGGCTATGCAACAACGGTACAGTATGGAAAATTTTTAAGGTGGAATCTTGATTTTGTACCGTAAAGACTTAATAGCACCTCAAAACATTTTACTGCTTCCTGGTACATACACACACAAAAAAGCCAAGAATGCAGAATTCTCCATATGGTTTTTGGTTTTATAGGATATATACACAATAAGCCATACAACTGTAAACCTGGAGGGCGTTCTCTTGCCCTTGTTAATTCCACGCCAGCGAAAATGAAAAAATAAAATTAGAGGGTTTGATCCTAACTCAGCCCCTGAAAGAGTCAAGTCACCGGCAACTTCTAGAATCTGCTTTTTAACTCTCCATGCCCCCCGACGGTTAACCATTCGACACCTTTGTGGAAACTGGGGGAGCAGCAGGAGGAGGGGGGCTGGGGACAGATTTTATTGTAAGGTAATCACATGCTGTCGAAGACACTGTCAGGGGTTTCAACAGGAAGGCTTAGAAGTTGATGAGGGTCTGAGAAACCCCAGTAGAGTCCTTCTTCTGACTCCGGGCCCCAATCCGAGTTTTCCAGGGCCCTGAGCGTGCACTCCCACCTTCTCACATGTTGCACACCATTTCAGACTCGCACGTTCTTCTTCAGGAGCCTCTTTCAACGAATCAGGCATTTTTTGAAATTGCAAACTGCGTTTAACCCCTAAGCCGCATCATCACAGCAGATACCAAGGGGCCCTTTGGAACACGGCAGCTCCCGGCAAAGCCACTGCTGCGAGGCCGGGAGAGCCCCTCCGTGAACGGAGGGGTTAACTCCACGGGTCCCGGGACGTGCCCGAATGTTCTCAGTGCTCTCGGGTTGAGTAATTCTTAGAAGGGCTAAATAGAAACCGGGGGAAATGCGGACTGTGCGGTATGGCATTGAGCTCTCTGCGGAAAAACAATGCATGGAAAAACAAAAGAAAGAAACTGAATAAACCCTTTCTGGAGTTTAAAATAAATCGCTGCTTTTGTTGTGGTGGTGGTGGTGGTTGTTCACAAATTAGCCATAGTTCAGACAGGCTAAATATAAAACTTTCAATGCGGTTTATCTAGAGTTTTTCTGAACAATCCCAATCAATCTGAAGAAGGAAATTAAAGCAAATGGAGACCAAAGGGGGGAGGGGCAGCGAGGGTATGTGTGGATGCTAATCAAAAACCAACTTATACTCTGAGCAAGTTATTCATTTCCATCCCCTCCCCCACCCTGTTGTCACCCATCAGTTCATTCTGGAGATTCAGCTACTTCCCACCATCTCGGGGCTTCCTACTGATAAAGTCTGAGGCTTGCTGCCCCCGCCCTGCACAGGCACTTGAGAACCTGCCATCAGGTTCAAGACTTGACCTCCTAACCACTTGGAGAAGAAAAAAAAAAAGAAAAAAAAAAATTGCAAGGAAGCCCTGGGGAATGGTCCTGCCCAAGCCTGACACATCTCACGTCCTTCACCCACCTCTATTTCCCCACCTCTTAAATTAGTGGTTCTCGGCCTGGGCTGCAAATTAGCATCCTCTGGGAAGCATTTAAAAATTTCCAAAGCCCGGGCTGCATCCCAGACCAATTATATCAGAATCTCTGTGGGTGGAACAGAGGCATCAGTATTTTTGAAAGCTCCCCAGGAGATTCCAGGTCTCCTCCAAGAAACTGTCCCGTTGAAGTTAGGAGCGAGGTTCCTAAAGTTACATACACGGTCACGTTTTCTCTTTGTTTAACAGGCCTCCAGGACTTCCTTAGTGCCCAGAGGAAAATATCCCAAAACCTTCCTGGCCTCCATGGCCTTCTCTAACTGTACTTCCTGCCAATCCTTGCCTCCACACTCACCAACCCAACCAGACGGAACGGTCTGAACCCTCCTGTGCCCGCACCCTAGCCTCGCAACCGGCCACTCTGTTAGCCTAGAAGATTCTCTTGCCGCCTGCCCAGGGCCTTCTCCTCGTCCGCCTTTGGATTCAAGTCTGGTGCCTATCCTTAGGAAGTCACAGGCTGGGATCGCTTTTCACCGCCACTAGTATGCCCGCCAAACCCTATTGGGTGTTAAACTGTTGAGAGCAAAGTAGATTCCTTGTCCACCATCATGTCCTTGGCGGCCAGTTCAGCCCCTGGCCCACTCCGAAAGCACAGAATGAACAGAGACTGAGTGGGCCAAGCCAGCTCTACCCAGGAAACTTCACCTTCCAGTTCAACGGTATATTATCCCTAGCCGAGAATCTTCCGGAGTATTCGAATTGTTTCGGTAGAATCCAACCCGATTTCCCTGCGGGGCATACGAACGGTCCACGTTCTGAAGCTCCAGGGGACCGACACCGATGGGCAGCTGCAAGAGGACAGCAGTTAGATTTGGGTGTCAGGAGTCACAGGGCCTTGCGGGCTCCCTCCCAAGGGGGTAAAATCCTCTGCCGCTTTCGATCAAGAATCGAACAATTTTGGGGCGGCTTGCAGGACTCCCAACCGAGCTTTTGTTTGGTGGATTCTCACTGAAGACGATAGAAACTGCCCCCAGATGTAATGGAGCATGGGAAGAGATTTAGCCCATCAAATCTTTCTCTGCCTTTGTGACAGCCTGGGGTTCAGCATCAATGGCATGAGCGTGAAGGTAAATAAAGGCCGGCCATTAATTCTGAAAGCCCTGCTCGCGGCAGCCCCATTGCTAGCCCCAGGAGCCGAGGAGAGGTGGATGGCGGATAGAATGTTCCCCAGGTGATTTACTGAAAGCATAAAGCCAAGCGGGTGGGAGAGGGCCTTCTTTGCGTGTCAGGAAGAGAGGGAGAGGCGAAGAAAGAAAGGAGGAAAGGGGGAAAGGAAAACAGGAGGGGGAAAACGCAAGATTTTACCTGCCTTGTCCCTGGGATCAGCGAGGTGCCCTAGCCAAGCCCGGAGGCCAAAAATGAAAGAGTTTACAGAGGAAGAGAGTACAGAATAACAGAGGGGAGGGAGCCAACGGGCATGAAATCTGCCCCCAGCCCCTAGGGAGTATTTTAGTCTCATTTTACAGATAAAGGCAAGTGCAACAGAAGGGAGTTCACACGGCTGCACCAATGTGTGCATCCAGTAAGTAACAGAAATGAAGGAAAGAAAAGATGGTTCTGAAGAGTGAAAAAGTGTCAAGGTGAGGGGAGAAAGGAATGCATAGGAAGAGGGGAGAGGAGGGAAGGCAGGTGGGAGAGGGCAGGAAGGTAATTTAGCAGACTGAGCTCAGCGGGGGCAGGGACATTCCGCAGACATTTCACCTAAACCCCGCGCGGCCCTGGGACCTTCCCGGAGTATATGCACCTTTCTTGGGCCCAAGCCCAGGAGCCCAGCTGCTACCTGGCCAGGCTGGATTCTTACTGCGTGAAATTGCAGAAACAGCTTCAGAAGGTGAATTCCGCATCAAGTGTTCCTGGCTCACCCTTCGGGAGACTGCAGAGAGCATCTGAGAAGGCAGAAGAGGACAAGGCGAGAAGAACCCGCTGTCTTACTTGTGCCCCAGGCCTCCTAGAGAAAGTGCGCCCAGGCCCCCATAAAACGGAGACAAGAGGTCTTTCTAAGCCCACACACACGCCCCAAACACACACTGCTGGGCTCACCGCGGCCTCCTGGCCAGAAGGCAGCAGAAGACCCAGTGAAATCTGCATGGCCATCAGTGTGGTTTGGGATTCTCTTGACATACGCTTGTGGGTTTTGAATGCTAACGTGAGTCCGAAGAAGCCCCTGTCTTGTCTTCTTCTCTTACGTGTTGACACATACGGGTCACAGCTTCAGAGAGAATCTGGCCGGCCGGGTGGGAAGGATAAATTCAGGCTGGAGGTGAAGAGCCCACAGATCTCTCACATTCCTCTTTTCGGCTCTCAGCCATTGTTTTTCAACAGGTTCACATAACGTGCCAGCCCGACCACAGGGAGCTCCCAAAGCACAGCTCTTCGCTCTGGGAATGTTACTAAAACAACGAAAACAAGTTGTAACCGGGTACCCAGATATATCGGGTATTGTGAGGCTAATCGTATCAACTATAACAATAATAACACATTTTGTATAGCACTCAACATTTCACAGATGGTTTTCACACATGTTATTTGAATTTCATTGCCACTAGCGATCTTAGGTGCTATGTGGGGCAAATATTTCTCCCCGTACCTAGATCAACAATCTGAGGTCCAGACAGGTTAAGACATTTGCCCAGGTTCCCATGATTATTAAGAAAAGGGCATGAAATGGAGACATCCAGCCTTGAGTTTCCTGCTCTCTCCACCACAATGCCGATTTTAATACATTTATCTCTCTGTTGAGAAAAAATTTCTCACTGCCATTCCCACTGAGCGGTAGTATTTCCCATTCCTAGAGTTTAAAGGGGGGGAAAAAAACCAGATTCATGTTTGTTTTTGTTTTGCTTCTCGAATAGAACGTGAACAGGCTATTGTCTTGCTTGAAAAGCATCTTTGCTTCAAACTAAGTATCACATCATTTCCTTCAAGCAGGAAGTTCTGAAGAGCTCTGAGTCATGAGGATATGGAGAAAAGATCCAAAGACATCCCCACCCCAGGGGCCCTAACTTACTAACTTACTAAAATGAACTGATCCTTTTAAACAATCCAAAGGCTACTGAGCAGCCCTACTCTTTTCCAACCTTCCCGACAGGGGAGTAAATTGTTCTTTTTCTTTTCTGAAAGTTTATTTCTGTTATTTTTATTCTCATCATTGGCTATTTGCTGACCGCATGTGCTGGCTGATTTCTTTTTTTGCAGAACTTTTTTTTTTTTTTCAACGTTTATTTATTTTTGGGACAGAGAGAGACAGAGCATGAACGGGCGAGGGGCAGAGAGAGAGGGAGACACAGAATCGGAAACAGGCTCCAGGCTCTGAGCCATCAGCCCAGAGCCCGACGCGGGGCTCGAACTCACGGACCGTGAGATCGTGACCTGGTTGAAGTCAGACGCTTAACCGACTTCGCCACCCAGGCGCCCCTATGCTGGCTGATTTCTAAAGCTGTGTTTCTAATTCTCACCAAGCCCTATCCCCCAGGAATGCCTCATCTGCTAGAGCAGGTGGGTTTCGTCCGCGTGTGTTTTGCCGGTGCATAACGTATTTTCATTGTAATTGTTTCAGTGTAGGTTCTGCTTAAAATAGCATTTCATTGTTATAAAGGCTTACTTGGGTGTCCTTCTCAAAACTGGGAAGGAGTGAAAAAGCGAGGCACAGGGGTCTGCGTGCCAGGGAATTCCAGCCAGTGCACAGCTCCTTCCGTATGCGGCCACTGAGTGAATCCCCTGAGGGTGGGGACTGTCCTTTATCCATATCAAGGATGTGCAATGAAGCCAAGCAGCCCTCAGTCCCAACCAACTCTGCCACTCCACTAGGTTTGATCTCGGTTAAGGCATGGACCTTCTCTGGAACTCAGTTTCCTCACCTGGAACATCAGCTTTGCAGAAGTATCGTGAAGATTGAGTAAAACAAAGACTATGTAAATTCTGGCACAGTGAAAGCATTCGAAAAATATTACCCCCGTGCCCCATTATTCGTCTTGGCAACGCCACAAGGCAAGCACTCAGTTATTTGCTTGCGAATGTTCTCAGTATGTCAAACCCCTGCTTTGAATTTTTTTTATCTCTTAATTTACATAAACAAAGAAAATGATATAAAAATGAGGCCAGAGGGTACTAGATACAATAAGAAAATGTAGGGTGTGGAATTGAGGTAGACAGGAGCACAGGGCACAAACTGGCCCAACTTTAAGCTCGTTTTAAGGTTCTAGATACAGGCAGTGGATTGTTATCATCTTGGGTGCTTTTTTTTTTTCTTGAAAAATGGCAGTTATAAAGCATAAAGTAAAATGAGTGACATGAGCTAACCTCATGACTCAGAGCTCTTCATACCCCGAGTACCTCCTTTCACACCGATCCATTATATAATTAGCACCAAATATTTAAGACAAAATGTTTCAAATTATTTTTGTCACAGCATGTTTAAAGTAGGGAAAAATTAGAAACAACGTAAATGTCCAAACATCACATCGGAGCATGACTATATGCATTATAATGACTCATACCATGGAATACTGTGTGGCCGTTACAAGGCGGGTCTGTATTTACTGACATGGAAAAACTGGTCATAACGGTAAATGAAAAGTGCAGGTTACAGACACACCCATACATAGAAAAAGAACGCTTCTTAAAATGTATTTATCGGTTAACTGGCATGAGATTTCTGGCAGAGTATAGAGCAAATGATTTTCCTCCAGGTGACGGATGTAGGGTGAGTGAACTTGGTGTTTTTCCTTGTTATTTCTGAGTATTTTCTACTTCATCAGTAATGTTTGTTGCTTCTGCGATTCCAGAAAGAGGGATGAGGCCGCACAACTATTTTTAAGTAATTAAATATTTGTCTATAGCTTCTCATTCCTGTTTGCCAGGCTTTGAGACAAGGCAGCCTGAATCATCTGAATCATTTATTTTGGTCACCAGCATTTCATTGTTTCCCTCTCTCTCTCTTTCTCTCTCTCTTTTTAATTTTTGAGAGACAGAGACAGAGCAAGAGGAAAGGAGGGGCAGAGAGAGGGAGACAGAGGATCCGAAGCAGGCTCCCGGCTCTGAGCTGTCAGCACAGGGACCAACACGAGGCTCGAACCCATGAACCGTGAGATCATGAGCTGAGCTGAAGTCAGCTCAACCGACTGAGCCACCCAGGTGCCCCTCATTGTCTCTCTTAAATATACATTTGACATTTTATATTATATATAAATATATTTAGGTATTTGCAGTGAACCTGATTTTTGTGATATAATTGCTATAAAAGTGCTAACAGAGTGCGCTATTCATAGAGATACAGTAGCTAGTGAAGCAATGAAGCCAGCAAACCTTAACAGCACTCACATATAAAACATTTAAAAATTTCAAACCCAAGCAACTATGTTTCGGTAGAGTGGCTAAAAATATAACCATAATCACAATAGAAATAAAATCTATCTCTAAAGTTCAAGGGAGCCCAGGCAAAGTATTGGGTAAGGTCTACCTGCCTTTCAAAGGACAGATAATTCCTATAATGTATAAATGCTTCCAGACCATATAAAAAGATGGAAAGCTTCCCAGCTCAATACAAAAATCTAGCACAATCCTTACATCAAAATATGTAAGGACATTTATGGAAATGTATACAGAAAGACTTGGAAGGATACACTTCAACTAGGTCAATCTCATTTATGTGCAGAGAGGAAAAAAATCTTAAAGTATCAGAAAATTCAATCCAGTTTTGTATGATAGCAATCACAATGAAATAAGACTTTCTCAGAAACACAGGGATAGTTCAACATCAGGAAACCTATCGCTATAATTCCATGAAATTGATAGATCGAAGGAGAAATTTTTAAATTACCTACATAAATGGATAAAAATTATTTAATTCAAGAAAAAGGGGTTTTTTTTTAATCTCAACAAGAAAAGATACATAATTAAAACTGGATTATACAAAGTGATGTCACCAAGATGGCCATCAAGGTCATCCCTGACTTTGCTCCTTCTCACAAGAAGAACAACTAGCATCCATTGAAATACAAGACACCATTGAAAGGATCCTAGCACGTGGGGTAAGGCTGAAGGACCCCCAGTACCTCGGAGACCAAGACAGACTGCATTAAAAGGGTAAGAGGAGTGGCTACATATTGACCACATTGCCTTCCCCGAGGATGACACATCACCACACAGACTGGTCTCTCCCAAGCTGCCAATTCTTCCAGTAGGGGAAAAAAAGTCCAAGAGGACAATCAGCCTCTCCCAGCATTGTAGGTTGCTTCATGGGAGCCCCGTACTCTTAGCTCACAATAAAGGGATTACAGGGGGATGTGCAGGGCATAGCCACTGGGAACTGACGGTGACAGAGAAGGGAGGAGGGACGTGAGACGATCACCACGTGGATTTTGTTACACTGAGTTCATACTTGCAGTGCCCAAGCAGTAATCTCAACCAGTGGCTTTGCTCATCTCCAGAATCAAATCCAGAGGACCTAAGCAGAGCACATGGGAAGGTGACTAGCCCACCCAACACCGCTAAGTACAGTGGCACTGGAACGGAAGGCACAGCCATGGCTTTCTCCAACTGCAGAGCGAAACTCAGTGGCCTTACCTGACCAAGGAATTCAGAGCACATTCAGGCCTCATTAATTCAGGCCCTCAAACAATGAACCGTACAGGCTCTGGGCCCTGACTTGATGTCTTGAAAAGGCAGAGAAGCTAATTGTTAGCCCCATCTTCTACTAAAACAGTACCCCCATCCTGACCATCCAATAAGTCTGACCAGAAAATTTAGACAACTGCAGAGCCTATCCTACGACCTCACTTGGGTAAAGAACTAAGCCAGCAGTCCTATTCAACTGCTCTCAGCCAACGCCACACACCCTCATCCCCATCTTCAGAGTTCAAACAGTTGCCCCATCCAAAAATAGACCATAATAGCAGACCCCACATGCCCAAAGACATTATCAGCACACACGCAAACCCAAACTGAGCAGACTGGTGAAGGACTGTCTCTGCCAAAGTAAACCTACTTTACTTTACCTCCTGCACCATTACTCAACTGTGCGGGTACCAACAAAAGGAATCAAGGATCGTGAAAAATCAGATAAATATGGCAGACTGAAGGAAACTGTAAAATGCCAACAATTAATCCTAAAGAAAAGGAGACGTACATATTGTCAGATAAGAATTCAGAATAATCCCGGTTTAGTGAACGACAAGACAGACAAGTAAATGAAGTTAGGGAAACAAGGCATGAATGAAACAAGAAGTTTGACAAGGAAATAGCAATCATGAAAAATAAATAAATAAATAAATCCTGGAGTTGAAAAAGACAATAACTGAACTAAAGAATTCAATAAAGAGTTTCAAAAATGATCCAAACATGCTGAAGAAAAACAAATAAATAAAAACCCAAAAAACAGCAACTTGGAGAATGAGGGATTCGAAATTATACAAAGGAGCAAAAAGGAAAAAAAAAAAAGAACGAAAAAGAGTGAAGAAATCCCAAGGGAATTAAACAACAAAATGAAAATAATTCCAGGAGAAGAGAAAGAGAAAGGGACAGAAATTATATTTGAAGGAATAACGGCTGAAAACTTTCAAATCTGGAAACAGAAAGCAACACCCAGATCCATGAGACCCAAAGGATTCCAAATAAATTGAACCTGAGTAAGGCTATGTCAAAATACATCGTAACTAAATTGTCAAAAGTCAAAAACAAAGAATTTTAAGAGCAGCAAGAGAAAAAGAGAGAAGTTACATACAAGTGAACCCCCACAAAACCATAAGTGGATTTCTCAACGGAAACTTTCAGAAACTGAAAGAAAATAACTCTCAACCAAGAATTTTATACCTGACAAAGTTATCTTTCAGAAGTGAGGAAGGGGTAAAAACTTCCCCAAACAAACAAAAGCTGAAGGAGTTTGCTACTGTCAGACTTGCTTTACAAGAAATGAGTGGAAATAAAAGAACACCAATTAATATCATAAAAACATAAAAAAGTAGCCTAACTATTATAGACAAGGTAAATATATACCTATGGATCTGAAATATAGAAATAGTGGGGCACAACTCAAATTCTAGCTTAAAAGATAAAAAAAAGAAACCTACATAGAAAAAATAAATATAAATGCAATAGTCTGTTATTAGTTACCCAATATTAAAAAAATGTAAATCGTAATCACAATAATATAAAATGTGAGAAAGAGAAGAAATAAAAGTGGAAAGTATACAAATTCTATTCAAATTAGCCCATTATCAGATTAAAACAGTGTTATAAGTTTTAGATTTCTTATGTAAGCACCATGGTAACGGCAAGGGAAAATCTTATAACAATAACACAAGAGAACACAATAAATATGTCAAAGAACACTAGTACCAAAAGACATCAAAAAACAAAACAAAACAAAACAAAACAAAAGATAGCAGGATAAGAAACAAGGAACAATGGATCTACAAAATAATCAGAAAACAGTTAACAAAATGGCAATAAGCACATACTTATCAATAATTACTTTAAACATTAATGGAATAAATTTTCCAATCAAGGAACATAGAATGGCTGAATGGACAAAATAATAATAATAATAATATCCAACAATATGTGGCCTACAAGAGACTTATTTCAGCCTGAAAGATAGACATAGACTAAGAATGAAAAGACAGGAAAAGACATTTGGAGCAAATGGTAACCAGAAGCAAACAAATAAACAAACAAAAAAAAGTAGGGGTAGCTATACCTATACCAGACAAAATAGACTTTAAGTTAAAAGTGGTAAAAAGAGACAAAGAATGTCTTTATATAATGATACAGAAGAGGTCAGTACATCAAAAAGATATAACAATTCTAAGTTTTATATCAGAGCCAAACATCAGAGCTAACAGATATGTACAGAACATTTTATCCAATAATAACACAATACACATACTTCTCAAGCACATATGGAACATATTCTAGGATAGATTATGTTAGGTCACAAAATGAATTTTAGCGAATTCAAAAAGACTAAAATCAAACCAAGTATCTTCTTTGAACACAACGGCATGGAACTAGAAAACAAAAACAAAATTCACAAATACATGGAAATTAAACAGCAGTGTCTTGAACTACCAATGGATCAAAGAAGAAGTTGAAGGGAAAATAAAAATTTCTTAAGACAAATGAAGATGGAAACATAACATGTCAGAACTTAATGAAATGCAGCAAAAGCAGTTCTAAGAGGGAAGTTCATAGCAAGAAACATTCACCTTATGGAAGCAAGAAAGATCTCAAACAATCTAACTTGACATTTGAAAGCACTAGAAAAAGAAAAATAAACTGGTCCCAAGGTTAGCAGGAGAAAAGAAATAATAGATTAAAACAAAAGTAAATGGCATAGAGAGCAGAAAAATAGAAAAGATGAACCAAGCTAAGTTAGTTTTTTGAAAAGATAAAAATGACAAACCTTTAGTTAGACTAATGAGACAAAAAAGAGAAAGGACAAATTTATAGATGAATAAGGAGATATTACAACTAATACCACAGAAATTCAAAGGATCATATGAGGCTACTATGAATAAGTGTACACTAAAAAACTGGATGACGTAGAAGAAATGGAAAATTTCTTAGAAACATACAACATACTAAGACTGGCTCAAGAAGAAATAGAAAATCTGAATAGACGAATTACCAATAAGGAAATTGAAACAGTAATGGAAAATCTCCCAATGAAGAAAAGCCCACGACCAGATGGCTTTACTGGTGATTTTCACTAAACATTTAAAGAATTAACACCAATCCTTCTCAAATTCTTCCAAAAAATTGAAGAGGAGGGAACATTCCCAAATTCATTTTAAAAGGCCAGCATTATCCATATATCAAAACCAGAGAAAGACACTAGAAAAGAAAACTATCCCACCAGGAAAATATCCCTGGTGAATATAGATGTAAAAGTTCTCAATAAAACACCAGCAAACTGAGTCAACAGCATAGTAAAAGCATCATTTACCATGATCAAGTGGGATTTGTCCCTGGGATACAATGATGTTTCAACATACACAAATTAATTACTATGATATACCACATTAATAGAATAAAAGAAAAGACTCATACAATAATCTTAATAGAATGGAGAAAAAGCATTTGACAATATTCAACTTTCATTCATAATAAAATCTCTCAACAAAGTATATATAGTGAGAACATACTTCAATATAACAAAGGCCATATATGACAAGTGCACAACTAATATCATATCAAATGAAGAAAAGATCATCTTCTAAGATCAGGAACAAAACAAGAGTGCCCATTTGTACCACTCCTATTCAACATACTACTGGAAGTCTTAGCTCCATTAATCAAGCAAGAATAAAAAAGATACCAGAATTGGAAAGGAAGAAGTAATTGTTTCTATTTGCAGACAGCATGATTTTATACATTTAAAATCTTAAAGACTCAAGCAAGAACTGTTATATTCAACAATGAATTCAGGAAATTTGCAGGGTACAAAATTAACATACAAAAATCAGTGGCACTTCTATACAGTAACAATAAAATTTCTGAAAAAGTAATAAAGAAATCTATCAGATTTACAATAGAATCAAAAACAATAAAATACTTGGAAATAAATGTAACTAAAAAGATGAAAGATCTCTACAATGAAAACTAGAAGACACTGATGAAAAACATCAAAGAAGACACAAAGCAACGGAAAGGTATTCTATATCCATAGATTGGAAGAATGAATATTGTTAAAATGTCAACGCTACCAAAAGCCATCTATACATTCAATGCATTCTCTATCAGGATTCTAATGGCTTTTTTACAGAAGTAGGAAAAACACTTCTATAATTTACATGGAACCACAAAGACCTTGAATAGCTAAAGAACTCCTGAGAAAGAAGGATAAAGCAGGCTGTATCACGCTTCCTAATTTCAAGCTATACTGTAAAGCTATAGTCATCAAAATAATATAGTACTGCATAAAAACAGACAAATAGAATGGAATCAAGAGCTCAGAAATAAACCCAAGAAGGGGCACCTTGGTGGCTCAGCCGGTTAAGCGTCTGACTTTGGCTCAGGTCGTGATCTTGTGGTTTGTGAGTTTGAGACCCACATTGGGCTCTGTACTGACAGCTCGGAGCCTGAAGCTGCTTCAGATTTTGTGTCTCACTCTCTCTGCCCCTCTCCCACTTGCACTCTGTTTCTCTCTCTCTCAAAAAATAAACAAGCCAACAAACATTAAAAATTTTTAAATACAAAAATAAATTAAAAAAATTAAACCCAAGCATACAGTCAATTAATATTTGATAAGGGAGCCAAGAATACTCAATAGAGAAAAGACAGTCTCTTCAATAAATGCTGTAATAATTCAATATTCACATGTAAAGGAATGAAACTGAACCCATATGTTATACCAGTCATAAAAATGAATCCAAAATGGATTAAAGACTTAAATATAAGACTTGGACACATGACTCCTAGAAGAAAACAAAGGAAGAAACTCCTTGAATGAGTCTTGGTAAATCTATGCAATGGGAAAAATATTTGCAAACCATATATGTGATAAGGGGTTAATATCCAAACATATAAAGAATATACAACTCATTAGCAAAAGAAAGAAATAATAATAATAATAATAATAATAATAATATCTCAATTTAAAAATGGGGAAAGGACCCTAATAGACATCTCCCCAAAGAAGATATGTAAACAGGCAACAGCTACACGAAAAGATGTTCAACATAACTAGGCAGTAGGGAAACGTACATTAAAACCACAATAAGATATCATCTCACAACTGTTAGAATTGCCATCTTCAAAAAGGCAAGAGGTAACAAAACCTGGCATGGATGTGGAGAAAAGGAACCTTTGTGCACTGTTGGCAGAATTGTAAATTCATGTAGCAACTATGGAAAACGGTATGGAGGATCGTCAAAAAAACTAAAAATAGGACTACCACATGATCCAGCAATTCCAATTCTGGGAAATATCCAAAGGTAACAGAAACACTAATTTGAAAAGATACTTGTACCCCCGTGTTCATATAAGAATTATTTACCACAGCCAAGGAAACAACCTAGTTGTCCATGGGCAGATGAATGGATAAAAAACGTTGTGAGATATGTATATAATATATGAATTTATTCAGCCATAAAAAAACACAAGGAAATCCTACTGTTTGTAACAACATGGATGGACCTTGAAGGTATATGTTAAATATACCTGAAATAAGTCAGACAGAGAAAGGCACACAGTATGATTTCACTTAAGTGTGGAATCTAAAAACACAAATAAAACAAACAAAAGCAAACAAAAAACACAAACTTGTAGAAAAAGAGATCAGGCTTGTGGTAACCAGAGGCCAGGGAGATGGTTTGGGGGTATAGTGACAGGAGTAATTGGAGGAAAGTGGTCAAAAGGTACAAACTTCCAGTTATGAGATACGTAAGTCTTAGAGGTATGATGACCAACATAATGACTATACTAGCACTTCTGTGTGGTCTATAGGAAAGTTGTAAAGAGAGTAAATCCTAAGAGTTCTCATCACAAGGAGAAAATTTTTTCCTTTGTTCTTTTCTTTGCTCTTTTCTTTTTATTGTATCTATATGAGAAGATAGATGTTAACTGAACCTATTGTGGTAACCATTTCACAATATATGTGAATCAAATCATCATGCTGTATGCCCCAGACTTACCAGTGATGTATGTTAATTATTCTCAATAAAACTGGAAAAATTCCATGTAATGCAAGATTGCACAATTAGATTAATGAAATAGAATAGAGAGTTCTAGAGATAGACTCATGTCAATGGAAATTTAATATACAAAATGCTATATTCCACAACAATGGAAAGAACTAAATTATTAAACAAAATCATGTTGAAATAATTTTCTATTTACTGGCCACCTATTTAGGAAAAAAATTAAGTTATACTCTTAATTCCTATTATACTCAAAAATAAATTCCAGACGACTAAATATACATACACACAAACACACACACATACACAAACCAAAAAGCAAAAACTCTGAACAAAACAATAAAAGTATTAGAAAAGTACATTGGAAAACTTTTTATAGACATCATAAAGAACAAAAAAAGTGAAAAATTAAAACTTAATGAAAAAATTTTATTAATAAATTAAAATGTGTGTAAGAGACTGGAAAAAAATATTTGCAACATATTTAAAGGACAAGGGATAAAGATCTATAAAATATAGAGATGTTAGAAACCAATAACAGACAATTAACCATACTATTTAACATGGTACTGGAAGTCTTATCCTCAGCAATCAGACAACAAAAAGAAATAAAAGGCATCCAAATTGGCAAGAAAGAAGTCAAATGTTCAGTAGTTGCAGTTGAAATGATACTCTAAGTAGAAAACCCAAAAGACCCCACGAAAAATATTGCTAGAACTAATACATGAATGCAGCAAAGTCACAGGATATAAAATCAACATACAGAAATCTGTTGCATTTCTATACACAAATAACAAAGCAGCAGAAAAAGAAATCAAGGAATTGATCCCATTTGTAATTGCACCAAAAACAGTACGATACCTAGGAATAAACCTGTCCAAGGAGGTAAAAGATCTGTACTCTGAAAACTATAGAATACTTATGAAAGAAATTGAAGAGGACACAAAGAAACGGAAAAGCATTCCATGTTCATGGACTGGAAGAACAAACATTGCTAAAATGTCCATACTACCCAAAACAATCGACACATTTAATGCATTCACTATCAAAATACCACCAGCACTTTTGGTAGAGCTAGAACAAACAATCCTAAAATTCGTATGGAACCACAAAAGATCCCGAATAGCCAAAACAATTCTGAAAAAGAAAAACAAAACTGGAGGCATCATGTTTCTGGATTTCAAGCTATATTACAAAGCTGTAGTCATCAAGACAATATGGTACTAGCACAAAAACAGACACATAGATCAATGATGGAACCAAATAGAAAACCCAGAAATGGACCCACAAGTATATGGTCAACTCATCTTTGACAAAACAGAAAGAATATCCAATTTTAAAAAGACAGTCTCTTCAACAAATGTTGTTGGGAAAACTGGACAGCGACATGCAGAAGAATGAACCCGGACCACTTTCTTACACCATACACAAAAATAAACTCAAGATGGATGAAAGACCTAACTGTGAAAGAGAACACTATCAAAGACCTAGAGGAGAACACAGGCAGCAACCTCTTTGACCATGGCTGCACCAACTTCTTACTAGACACAAAACCAGAGGCAAGGGAAAGAAAAGCAAAAATGAACTATTGGGACTTCGGCAAAATAAAAATCTTCTGCACAGTGAAGGAAACAATCAACAAAACTAAAAGGCAACCTACAGAATGCAGGAAGATATTTGCAAGTGACATATCTGATAAAGGGTCAGTTTCTAAAATCTATAAAGAACTTATTAAACTCAACACCCAAAATACAAATAACCCAATGAAGAAATGGGCAGAAGACATGAAGGGACGCTTTTCCAAAGAAGACATCCAGATGGCTAACAGACACATGGAAAGATGCTCAACATCACTCATCATCAGGGAAATACAAATCAAAACCATCATGAGATACCACCTCACACCTGTCAGAATGGCTAAAATTAACAACACAAAGAACAACAGGTATTGGCAAGGATGCAGAAAAAGGATACCACCTCTTAAACTGTTGGTAAGAATGCAAACTGGTGCGGTCACTCTGTAGAACAGTATGGAGGTTCCTCAAAAAACTGAAAATGAACTACCCTACAATCCAGCAATTGCATTGCTAGGTATTTACCCAAAGGATACAAAAATACAGATTCGGAGGGATACATGCACCCTAATGTTTATAGCAGCATTATCAACAATAGCCAAACTATGGAGATAGCCCAATGTCCATCGACTGAAGAATGGATAAAGAAGATGTGGTGTGTATATGTGTGTGGTGTGTGTCTATATATATATATGTATTTGTGTGTGTGTGTGTATATATATATATATATATATATGTATGTATGATGGAATATTACTCAGCTATCAAAAAGAATGAAATCTTGCTATTTGCAACAACATAGATAGAGCTCGAATGCATTACACTAAGCGAAATAAGGCAATCAGAAAAAGACAAGTACCATAGGATTTCACTCATATGTGGAATTTAAGAAACAAAACAGATTAACATATGGGAAAGGGGGGAAAAAGAGGAGAGAGGGGAACAAGCCACAAGAGACTCTTTTTTTTAAGTTTATTTATTTATCTTGAGAGAGAGAGAGAGCATTAGCAGGGTAGAGGCAGAGAGAGGGAGAGAGAGAGTATCCCAAGCAGGCTCCATGATGCCAGCATGGAGCCTAGTGTGGGACTCTACCCCACAAACTGTGAGATCACAACCTGAGCCAAAAATCAAGAGTCAGATGCTTAACTAACTGACCCACTCAGACACCCCAAGAGACTCTTAATGATAGAGAACAAACTGAAGGTTGATGGGGGGAGGTGGGTGGGGAATGGGCTAGATGGGGAATGGGTATTAAGGAGGGCATTTGTTATGATGCGCACTGAGTGTTTCACATACACTCACTGAGTGTTTCTACCCCTGAAACCAATATAACTAAAATTTAAATTAAAAAAAGGCAATTCACAGAAAAAGAAATGAAAGGATATATGTAAATTATATATAAAAATATGTTCCACTTACCTGTTAACAAGTGAATTCTTTTCTCACCCAACAGATTAGCCAATATTTACAAAATTGATAATACGCAGTGTTGATGAGGGTGTGAGGGAACGTCATTTGTTGACTTGTTGATTTGTTGATGGGAGCGCGATTTGGAAAACCTAAACTCTGCCTCTGGAAGGCAATTTGCAGTATGTACCTAATTACATGGAATAACTATTTACTTGATCAGTTACATTGTTAGAGGTCTCTTTTATAAAAATACTCTCACATACTTACACAGAACTTAAACAACTGTCGATCAGTTTAAATACCTTTAATAATATTAATGGCATTTCTATCCTATGGAATAATATGCAACAATTTAAAAGAATAAACTAGGTTTTTTCTTACTACTTCCACTGATCTATAAGACATGTTACGTTTTAAGAAAAAAAAGCACGGTTCAGAGCACAAAGTATAGTATGATTACTTTTTAATCCTCAGATATTTGTGTAAATATATAGAGAAGAATGAAGAAAAACTCTTATCCAACAAAGGGGAAGTTGGAGGTGGAAGGATGATGGACACTTCAGCCACCAACTTGACCCTATCACATATCTATCTCTTCGGCAGAGCCATATCTGTCTCTGAAACAGTGACTGATTAAGAGAAATCATTCTTTCATTCTTGCATTCAGCTCCCTTTTACTGACTCCGATCACATTGGTAGACTTCTTTAGAGTTCACTCTAATAATAACAGCACTTCATGACTGTCCAATAGGTACAGTTTACAAAGTACTTTCTTACTCATGATTGCTTTTGGTCAGGAAAACTGGGCAAGTACTAATACCCTCATTTTCCAGGTGAGGCGGGATTAAATGGATGGTCTAAAATCACACAACTGGAAGAGCACCGAGCCCATGCCTCCCGCCTGTATCTCCACTGCCCATCATGCACCAGAGTAATGCTCACTGAATGGAAATACCATAGTTGATAGACTTCGTGCACATAAGATGAGTCAGTCTTAGACCCAGCTGAAGGAATACGGTTATGGAAGAACACAAAGTCCCATTGGGCTCTTCTACGTGCAACAGTGTCCAAAACGATGAAGATAGCAGTAGTGTGTGCTCGTTTCACCTAAGAGCCCAAGAATTTAAGTGACTTGCCCAGTGTCCTGTGGTTAATTAACAGCAGAGTCAGGTCTGTACCCTAGCTCTCCTGAGCCTGATCCAGATCCTTCCACCACTCTGCTTTCGCCTTTCTACTGCATTCCTGCTGCATAGTTTATCTTTATTTTTTGTATTTGAGTCATTGCAGGTGTAGAATATATGATCAGGTATGGATGGCATACAAAATCTCTGTTGCTTTTTCTTCCCAAGAACTTTAGTCCCATAGTGTAGGTACAAAACCAGTTAAAAGAAGCCTGGGGCGGAAAAACGCTAGGAGAAAATGGATTCCAATAGATTGATTTTTCAGATGAAGGAACGAATGGAAGCCTAAGGAGATGAAGTGATTTTTTCCATGTTGATCGGGAAGGGTCATGGACAGTTGCAAAGTGCTGTTCTCCTCCTATTTCCCCATCCTGTCTCATAGATTAAAAGATTGCACCAAGCATGGGAAATTCCAGAAAGAGCTGAGAGATGAGAGGATGTTCTCTTGAAAAATTCAAAAGAAAAGAGAATCCAGGTTTGGAAAGTTATGCTAAAAGGATGAAAAAGCAGAACTAAGGAGATGAAAATGGAATTTTAAATGCAATCTCAGTTTTTTCTTTTATCACTGGACTTTAGTCCATTAACTTAGAGTTTGAATCCATCATCTAACTCTTCATTTTCTTTTTTCTAACTTTTCTTTTTTTTTCAACATTTATTTATTTTTGGGACAGAGAGAGACAGAGCATGAATGGGGGAGGGGCAGAGAGAGAGGGAGACACAGAATCGGAAACAGGCTCCAGGCTCTGAGCCATCAGCCCAGAGCCCGACGCGGGGCTCGAACTCATGGACCGCGAGATCGTGACCTGGCTGAAGTCGGACACTTAACCGACTGCGCCACCCAGGCGCCCCTTTTCTAACTTTTCTATATTTCTTTCCCACTGCTTCTTGCCTTCTTCTGGATTACTTACTATGTTACAGCTTTTTTTTTTTTTCCCCTTTATTAGCTTTTTGGCTATGTATCCTTCTGCCCTTTCAAAGTGGTTATCCTTCAGATTATTCTATGTTCCCTGTATTTAAGGCCTCTAGAATAAATTCATGTTTTCATCCTCTTCCAAGTAACGGGTCCGTAAACACTTTGATCAAATTTACCCTCTTCACACCTTTTTTGTTATTGTTCTCATGTATTTTCATTCTTCACAAATTTTAAATCCCAAAGACATTCTGACATATCTTATAAAATTTACCTTAAAAAAAAAAAAGTTTACTCTGGTATTTACCCTTTCTGTTGCTCTCCTTTACTTCTTTTTTTTTTTTTTTAATTTTTTTTTTCAACGTTTATTTATTTTTGGGACAGAGAGAGACAGAGCATGAACGGGGGAGGGGCAGAGAGAGAGGGAGACACAGAATCGGAAACAGGCTCCAGGCTCTGAGCCATCAGCCCAGAGCCGGACGCGGGGCTCGAACTCACGGACCGCGAGATCGTGACCTGGCTGAAGTCGGAGGCTTAACCGACTGCGCCACCCAGGCGCCCCTCCTTTACTTCTTATATTTCCACTTCTCCACATAGAAATGTATGCCCTGTCACTGAAAAACTTCCTCTAGTATCTCTTACAGTATGCTAGCAAGAGTTTTGGAAAGTTTTTGTTTGTCAGGAAGTTTCTTTATTTTGCCTTTACTCTTGAAAAAAAAAAATTCCTTGCCAGGTGTATAGCATTCTGGGTAGAAAGCTCCTTTCTTCCAGCATTTTAAAGATGTACTGTCTTTTGGCCTCCAGCTGTACTGTTAAAATGTCACATTGTTACTCCTCTGCAGATAATGCTTTTTTTTATTGGCTGCCTTCAAGATTGTTTTCCCTTTGTCTTTGTTTTTCATTAGCTTTACTGGGATACGCCTACATGGATTTTTCTTGGCACTTGTCTGCTGGAGGTATAACATGCTTTTTGAATCTTGAGTTTAATATCTTTCATCAGTTTTGGAAAATTCTCAGACATTATCACTTCAAGTGTCTTTACATCTCTGGACTCCTTTCTATACTGTCATTATTTTTTACGTAAGTCTAAATACTTTTTAATAAAAGTGGGTTATGCCCAAACTGCTCTTAAATTTGTCTTCTGAGTTCATTTCAGTGACTGTGCTTTCGCTTCCAGAACTTCTATTTGATTTTTTAAAATTATTTTTCTTTATTTTGTTTTTAATGTTTATTTATTTATTTTGAGAGAAACAGAGATTACGAGCAGGGGAGAGGCAAAGAGAGAGGGAGAGAGAGAATCTCTCCATGCACCATGCTCAGCACAGGGCCCCACACAGGGCTCCATCCCCCAACTCGGGATCATGACCTGAGCTGAAATCAAGAGTCAGACACTTAGCCGACTGCGCCACCCAAGGGCCCCTGATTTCTTTTATAGATTTGACTGTCGAAATTATTCATAATTTCATTGATTTTTTTGAATACGTTAATTGCAGTTCCTTTAAAGCCTGCACCTGTGGGTCCATTTTTATTGGCTGTTTTTACTCCTGGTTTCATTTGGTCTTGCTTCATGGCATATCTGGTGTTGTTTGGACGTCAAACACTGCATATTAAAAATTACACAGAACCTAGATGCATCCTTAACTTCTGTCAAGCAGATGGAATAGCGCGTATCACCTTTGTCCAATCAAGCATGAGTTTTCTCATGGCTAGATTTCTGTACTTTTGAAGGCTGGCTTGTTTCCAGTTTGACCTTACTGTGAGGGCATAGACCTTCACAGGTGTCCCAGGGGAAAGCCTCAGGTGTTCACCAGTGACCTCTCTTCCTTGGAAGAATCTGAACTTGAATTTTTATCTCCACCTCACCTTAGGATTGTTGAGAGCGCTGTTTGGTTCCTTGGCACTTCTGTGTTCTGAGGGGCTTGGCACTTCAATTCCTGGCTACCTTCATATAGCCTTGGATTTCAATTTTTGTTTTCCATGCTTTGAGAGGAATAAAGCTCTTATCAACACCTCTCACCCTTAGCAGATGCTCTAGGTTTGGCTTCCTTGCCTAGCAACCCATGCCCCTTAAAACTCAAGGGGAGAAAAACTGCATAAAATATCAACCTTACCTCAATATGTTTCCCTTCTTTACAGGATCTTGGACTCTCAAATCCTGGCTGCCTCGCTAGTTCTTTGATGCCTGAAAACAGACTTGTTTTTAACTTCATGGAGCGTTGTTCTCACTTGAAAGTTTGATCTGCTATGATATATTCAATTATTTTTAGAAGCACAACTCCTATAGGAGAAATTTATATGAGAGAAATACCAAATTAATGGAACCCCTAAATAAAAATTCAGTTATTTTTTTTATTTTAAAGCTACACTTTCATGCAATTATACATGTGATATAATTACCTTGAACACACACAAAAATGAACCCACAAGTAGTGAAATCTGAATAAGGTCTGTGCCTCGGACCCATATCAGTCTCCTGGCTGTGACATTGTACTAGAGTATGATGTCAACTTTGGGGGAGGCAGGCTGCCATTTACCCAAGTTACAAAGCTAATAAAGTGGAAAAGATAGTATAAAATTTTTCATTACATTCTCTTGTGCTTTGATAACAAGAGAATTATTTGCTTTTTGTAATAAAATTAGAATATTAAAGAAGCGCATAATATAGGAAGTTAGACTCACTTAAGTACCATCATCCAGAGGAAACCTGTTAACAACACGCTGCATATTTATCTGACTTTATGTGAATAGTCCTTGTGATTTGATGGACTATTTTGAAAATTTTTAAATTCCTTTATTTACTTTTGAGAGAGAGAGAGTACACACACACGGGGGAGAGGCAGAGAGACAGGGAGATGGGATCTGAAGGGGGGTCCAAGCTGACAGCAGCCAGGCCAATGTGGGGCTCCGACTCATGAATTGTGAGATCATGACCTCAGCCAAATTCAGATGCTCAACTGACTGAGCCACCCAGGTGCCCCATGCTAGATAATTCTTAAAGTAACAGGTTTTAATTCTTTTTCTTATGACTTTTGCATAATGTTTTTGTTTGTTTCCCTTTTAATTTCTTTGTAACAGACTCAGGATGTGTTTCACATTTAAAATTCTCAGGACACATAACTCGTATATTTTCTTTCTGGCATTTTTAATCCTTAAATACTCAACTCCTTCCTTATTTCTTAGCTGACTTTTCATTCATCATTTATTCTTCAAATGGTTTTCAACTACTCTGTGGAGAGATTTAATGTTATGACTTCTATTTTGCATGTAACACAATTAAGTGTATGTTATATGCTACACTTTCAGGCACCTTGCTTTTGTATGTATTTATACCCACTCTTTTGTTGTATCCATTATAAATATGCCAGGCAGTCTATGAGAAACGCATGTGAAAAATTTGCGTCTCCCTGGACATTTCTTGGCAACTTCCTGTGAATATATACTCATTTCAAAATTAAATTTAGGGGCGCCTGGGTGGCTCAGTCGGTTGAGCATCCAGCTCTTGATTTCGGCTCAGGTCATAATCCCACGGTTCATGAGTTTGAGTCCTGCATCAGGCTCTGTGCTAGCGGCACAGAGCTTGTTTGGGATTCTCTCTCTCTCTCTCTCTCTCTGTCTCTCTCTCTGTCTCTCTCTCTGTCTCAAAATAAATAAACCTCGAAAAAATTAAAAATTAAAAAAATACATTTTCCAAAAATTATCAGTAGAAACTTCATCTGTGAGAATTGCCCCAGTTTTTGGTCAAAATGCGCCGTCCTTCACATTATAGGATAAGTGTAAACAATTTTCCTAAGAGACATACACCTTATGACATTTAAGGTGTTCTCCATCTAGACTTAAGGAAGAAGCAATCTTCCTTCGCCGTATAAACAAGTGAAATTGTGCCGAGGGGGCTTAAGGAGGCTATGGGCCCTTTAAAATATATTCTTTAAAGGAAAGAGACTGTGTGAAAAGTCCACTGCTTTCACGGATCGGTCATTTGCGAGCATGCCAGTTCAGCTGGAGTAACTTCCTTTAGCCCATTAGAGAAAAGTTATAGAGAAGCCCAGTGTAATCTTCTGAATTTATGGTATCATCTGAGAAGGGATATTCTGTGACTATGAAAAGTTATAGTAGTTTGAGGCTAACAGGAGTGGGGGCAATGGTATGATTGCGCTTTCCTCCATGAATCAATTCCAGATGTTGCCATTAGATTCTCTGAGTGTTGAAGGAGAAAAAAAAAAGATATATACACACACACACACACACACACACACACACACATTCATATGTATATCAGTGCTAGAGACACGACAGAGTTAATCTAGTTGAAGCTTCTCCTTTTACAGAGGAGGAAACTGAGGCCTGGAAAGACTAATTGCGTGCACAGGTCCTACAGTCAGGTAGGAATAGGGTTGGGTCTAGAATACAGATCTCTTTCTAACCCAATAATACTCCAATTATTGGGCTCTCATAGGCCAGAGGAATCAGGAAATAGTACACAGACAATTTTGAACCAAATAGTTCTTTTAATCCCTTTACAACCAGCACATAATAATACTACTACTTTGTGACATTTCAAAGCCTGGATTATATAGAGGCTTGAAAAAGAGAAAATGATAACATGAGAATTTGGGAGGTGCATTAGTGGAATAACTGGAAAGATCTAGGGTCCTTAGTGAGAGTACAACCCGAAATACAATGATTAATGATATTGTAACGTATCCCTTTCTAAACGGGATACGCTCTAAAATTTTACTCTTAATAACTTCCTCTAATAGAAGAAAGAGTATCTGGGGCGCCTGGGTGGCTTGGTCAGTTAAGCGCCCAACTTTGGCTCAGGTCATGATCTCATGGTCCGTGAGTTCGAGCCCCGCGTCGAGCTCTGTGCTGACAGCTCAGAGCCTGGAGCCTGTTTCAGATTCTGTGTCTCCCTCTCTTTGCCCCTTCCCTGTTCATGCTCTGTCTCTCTCTGTCTCAAAAATAAATAAAAGTTAAAAAAAAATTTTTTTTAAATAGAAGAAAGAGTATCAAGTACTCCAAATTAGATCTGTTACTCACTTAACCGGTTTCAAAAAACAAATTATCACTTGAACCGTTATGTCATTGCTCATACTTCCAATGAAATTATTTTTCCTCCTCTCTCCTAGAGTATTAACCGTATCATGATCTACTGATTCAATGTTTGTTTATGTGGGGACATTTGGAATGGCTCTTCAATAAGACTTTCAGAATGGCCACTTTGAAATGGCCCAGCCTCATTCTTCTTTCCCAGAGGGACTAGAGTCCAACCGGAAGTCCTCACACAGCTTGGAAGGCACAATCTGCATCTCACGAAAAACAATGCTGAAGTTCCACATTCTAGCAGAATGACCAAGTATGGGGGCTGGGATCGTGGAGGGGAAAGATGAGGAGCGGAATCTCAACACGCAGGACTTTGGTTCATTCCAGTTGGGTTACAAATTGCCAACTGATCTCAACCCAAGTTTTAACCAGTGGATTAGATCTGAAAATCTCCATCATCATCTTATGGCTCACATCTAAAGAATTAGCTTATTAGGGGCGCCTGGGTGGCTTAGTCGGTTGAGCGTCCGACTTCGGCTCAGGTCACGATCTCACAGCTGGTAAGTTCGAGCCCCCCATCGGGCTCTGTGCTGACAGCTGGGAGCCTGGAGCCCGCTTTGGATTCTGTGTCTCCCTCTCTCTCTCTGCCCCAACCCATTCGCATTCTGTCTCTGTCTCTCTCAAAAATAAATAAGCATTAAAAAAAGCTTTAAAAAAAGAAGTAGCTTATTAGAGTATTATTATAAAAAGCAAATATAGGAACAACTCGATCCAAAGGCACATTTTAAAATTCTACTTTGGCAAAAGCAAACTGCTCCTGAATTCCAAGCCTCAATTTTCTCACCTGTTAAATGGTGATAGTAATAATCTAGATAGTTTTAGTTTAAGTTAAGTCAAAATAATGCATGCAAAAGAGCTAATGGACAATGAGTGGACCGCAATGGGTTTGTTGCGTTGTTGTTGTTGTTGTTAATAGTAGTCTCTCGTCTTGGAAGCACAAAGTACCTGTTTTGAAACCATGGTATTTATTAACATTGTCTCATTAATGTTAATAGGATCATCAGTTCTGAACAATAGCATAGCAGAGAAGGAGAACAACATAAGGCAACGGTTACAATCATTTCACAGAACAGATGATATGCAGATATAAGATTTTAAGCATTCAGAATGCCCAAGGAGAAAGGACTATCTGGTATTAGGCTTTAAAAATGTGTAGGAGACTCATAGTTCATGAATTAGTATTAATCTAGAATGGTCCTACTACACTGCAAAGAAACGAAATTTTTACAGTTCATATAACATGAAGCATGGGGAATTTCATACAAGTTTTTAATATTTTTTTAAAAGTTTATTGCTTAATTTTGAGAGAGAGAGAGAGCATGCGGGAGGGCCAGAGACAGAGGGAGAGAGAAAATCGCAAGGAGGCTCCACGCTGTCAGTGCAGAGCTGGACGCAGAGCTCAATCACACACCATGAGATCATGACTGGAGCTGAAATCAAGAGTTAGATGCTTAATCGACCAAGCCACCCAGATACCCCAATACAACTTTTCAATAAGGACCGCAGTGTGAGCACACATTCCAACACACAGAGAGAAGACGTTAAGGGATACACAGAAGAGGTCATCATTTGGACTACAGAAGACACTGGATATTAATCGAACCTGCTGTAGAGTTGACACATTTTGTGGGACCTGTGTTCGCACAACAAACTATACCTAAGGGGCATTGCAGAGCATAGGTTCTGTCTTCTCTAACTAACCTTCTATTGGCTTCATAAAATCCAAATGTAAAGCTCTATCTAGATGGTGATAAGAAAATAGATAGCTGAGCTGATATGATAACCAAGAGGTTATCACCAAGAAACAGCAACACAAGTACACGGCAGTCCTTACAGAATGGTGCTGATTTCATGCCATCAAATCCAGTTCTTAAAATTTCAAAATGAGGGGCGCCTGGGTGGCTCAGTCGGTTGAGCGTCCGACTTCAGCCCAAGTCATGATCTCGCGGTCCGTGAGTTCGAGCTCCGCGTCGGGCTCTGTGCTGACAGCTCAGAGCCTGGAGCCTGCTTCGGGTTCTGTGTCTCCCTCTCTCTCTGCCCCTCCCCTGTTCATGCTCTGTCTCTCTCTGTCTCAAAAATAAATAAACATAAAAAAAATTTAAAAAAAATTTCAAAATGAATCATACTTCGGTAGGAAATGTGCCAAGAGACACTTTTAAGCACTGGCCAAAAAAAGCTTCGCCTGATAAGTGTTCCTTCCTTCAGGACTTAGTCTGAAATAGGTGACAAAAGACATTTGCATTCTGAATCTTCTGGAAACTTTCCCTTCTTAACATTTCTCTCCTGAGGCCACACTCCAGCAAAGGCTTAAGGCAGGTTCAAGTCTACGATCTTCCTGTGCCCTAGTGAATGAACAAAGGACTCAGCGACCCTTACCTGTCAGGAAGCAATGGCGATAGAAGGTATCCAGTACTCAGTGGTCACCTCAATTTCATTTCCATTTGCAGCCACTCGAGGACTTAGCAATGCCCTTGTCATTTACCCTTATTAGCTTTCCTGATAATCAAAGAAGCTTTTACCAAAACAAAGTTAATCATAGTGCAGTTTTGGAAACATGGTATTAGGATCTGTAATCTAAGAAAAAAGATTCCCCGAGCTCCATTGAATAAAAGGCCTCCAAAGGAAAGCTCACTGGGAAAACATGTCTTTCTTTTCATTTTTTTCTTCTAAGTGAAAATGTATGTGAACACCTAAAATCAGACTCTGGCAAATTAAAGCAAAAGGGAATCGCTGTTTGGGAGGGCAGGGAAAAAATGCTTTTCGGAAGAGATTTTAGAAGGGAAAAGCAGAACCAACCCACATATTTTTTTTTTTTAAAGAGCATTGCCTTCACTGCCCAAAACTTAAAACTTCTCAAGCGATCTAGAATAAAGTGTTTATCCAAATATGTGTCCTTTTATGCTCTACTTTGTTAACCCTTATAAAAATGTAACATCAATATTATTTTTGAAAAAGACATTAAGAGTTAGTTGGGGGGGGGGGTGGCGCCTGGGTGGCTCAGTCAGTTAAGCATCCGACTTTAGCTCAGGTCATGGGCTCATGGTTCATGAGTTCGAGCCCCTTGTCAGACTCTGTGCTGACAGCCCGGAGCCTGGATCCTGGAGCCCGGAACCCAAAGCCCGCTTCAAATTTTTATCCCCCTCTCTCTCTGCCCCTCCCCTGCTCGCACGTGGTCTCTCTCTCTCTCTCTCTCTCTCTCTCTCTCAAAAATAAGTAAACATTTGGGGCGCCTGGGTGGCGCAGTCGGTTAAGTGTCCGGCTTCAGCCGGATCACGATCTTGCGGTCTGTGAGTTCGAGCCCCGCGTCAGGCTCTGGGCTGATGGCTCAGAGCCTGGAGCCTGTTTCCGATTCTATGTCTCCCTCTCTCTGCCCCTCCCCTGTTCATGCTCTGTCTCTCTCTGTTCCAAAAATAAATAAACGTTTAAAAAAATTTAAAAAAAAAAATAAGTAAACATTTAAAAAATTAAAAAAAGAAGAGTTAGAAAGGTCTCATAAATAGCTAGTGGGTTTTGCTTAACAGCTTAAGTATAAAATGATCACTCCCCAAACTAACAGATTTAATTGCCCTTGTTTGTATCTTGTGACTAAACTGGACTTCATAGCCATCAGTTAAGGAATTGTAGAGAAAGGCAACAGACGGGAAATGGCTAAGCTCTGTGATTCTTCTATGACTAAATATTTGAGGTGGCTAGCCAATATGAACCAGAGCTGGATTCATGTCTGACCTGAGTGTTCCTCTCAACAGACAGGGGCCTGGAGTATTGTTTCATGTCCTCATGCACGAGAGAGTGGTTCCCAACAGGAGGGGCACTGGACCATCTGTTAACATTATCCCATGCATATAGATCATGAGATGAAATCAACTGCAGACCATCAGAAGAAACACTTCTTCGCCACAAGATATGTAATTGCTAATATAGTTCCCTAAGATAAGCAGAGGAGACGATTAGAATGATTACGCAGTTGGGACCCTTTCTACAACCATGTATTTCTATTTTGGACAATAGAGGTCAACTCTGCTTTGAAACCGGAAGTCAGTTTTATTACTCTATACTTCCTCTCACTCTCCCTACTTCTATTGTTCACTTCTGCTGCTTTTTCTCTTGTACTAGCTTAGTGTCTATTCTCCTTCCTGTAATTGCAATTCTCTCGTCTGTCACCTTAGTTTCATGTGTCTTTTTTTTTTAAGATTTTATTTTTAAGTACTCTATAAACTGAATGTGGGGCTTGAGCTCACAGCTCCGAGGTCAAGACTCTCATGCTTTGCCAGCTAAGCCAACGAGGTGCCCCTTAGTTTCAAGATTAAACGAATGCAGTATTTATCACCAGTTTTTACCACAGCTTGTCTATTCCTGAATTCTTTCTTTTTTCTTTTTTTCTTTTTAAAATTTTTTTAATGTTTATTTTTGAGAGAGACAGAGACAGAGCATGAGTGGGGGAGGGGCAGAGAGAGAGGGAGACACAGAATCCGGAGCAGGCTCCAGGCTCCGAGCTGTCCGCACAGATCCCGACGCAGGGCGCAAACTCAGACCGTGAGATCATGACCCGAGCCGAAGTCGGACACCCAGCCAACTGAGCCACCCAGGCGCTCCCTAAATTCTTTATTTTGATTCATCTTATTTGAAGTAATTTTCCAGCAAGTGCTTTTTTCAAGACAGATTTATGAGTGCCGTGTCTATTGCCTTTGTTAACAGTTGAGGCTATCTGGAGTAATCTTTATATGAATGAGAGCATCTGGCTTGGTAAGGTTCTTTCCCCCAAGGTTGACAGATACTTATCCATCGCTTTCATATTGACTATTATACATAACATCCCATTTCTCTTGATAAACAGGATTCCCTTGAGAAGAAATTTTCTTTTATTATGTTTATAAGTATTTTTCCATTTGCTGTGCTCTCCGTTTTAGAAACAGAGTTAGCCCTTTGTTGAATTGTCTTCTCTGTCTTCTACGTCTTTCATCTCTGTTTTAATTGTTTTAATATTTTTATCTTTTTCTTCTCTGAATTCCTTGGAAATAGCTCAAGACTTCTCCACAAGTGTGCATTTAACTTTCGTGTTCAAGTCCGTCTTAAGAATACATGAGGGGATATTTTAACGTATGCCTTCATAAAGCAATAGAAAGGATCAATTGATAAGAACTGATGCCACACTAAAGAATGAACCGTATCCAGCTAAAATATATATGAATGTCTCCTTATGTGAGAATAATTCGTAGCGGAAAATTCACTTACAATAAATACATTAAAAACAAGGATATAGCTGAAATTCAGAATTATGAAGATAGGTTTGTCTCTGTTTGCTTTATGATCTGTTAATACTTTTTTAATTTTCTTTTTTTTATTTTAGAGAGAGATAGTGAGCATGAGCAAGACATCATCTTAAGCAGGCTCCAAGCCCAGTGCAGAGCCCGACTCTGAACTCAGTCTCCCAACCTGATCATGACCCGAGCCAAAATCAAGAGTCAGAAACTCAACTGAGTCATCCAGATGCCCCTGATTTATTTGTTAATTCTTAAAAGATCGACTCTTGCGGTTTAGGGCATCATTTCTTAACAAAATTGTGTGGTTGCTTGTTATAACATCCTTTCCTTCACATTTGCCTTTAATGAAATGATCATAAAGAGAACCATTTATAGAAAAACGTGAAGGAGCTTCGTCAGTCCTTCTAAAACTGTGTGAAGTTTTTTTTTTAACTTTGCAATCAATTCCTATTGAATTTTGCATGATACTGCTGGATGCTGTAAGAGACAGATCAATCTAGACATTGATGTGAAATATGCTTGCGTTAATGTTTGGGTGGAGGAAATTTTTCCACATCTTGAGTTTTGCAAATGTTTTTTACTTTCCATTTCCCTATACAACATGTAATTCTATGGAACTAATTAACAAATTTATGATTCAGACACCGATTAAAGACAGTAAGAAAGACTTAGGAAAGATTTTCAAAGGAAAGAGTTCAAGAAGGACTACTTCAATGAGGGTGTGGCAGGAGGGGAGAGAGGTGGAACTCAACATACAAGGACAAGTGGAGATTGATAGCCAAGGGGCAGGGTGGGGGCAGTGGGTAGAAAACTGTCAACACTGGGGACGTCTGGGTGGCTCAGTGAGCTGAGCATCCAACTTCTGGTTTCAGCTCAGGTTTTGATCTCAGGGTTAGTGAGACTGAGCCCCGTGTCAGGCTCTGCATTGACAGTGTGGAACCTGCTTGGGATTCTCTCACTCCCTCTCTGCCCCTTCCCCACTCATGCTGTCTCTGTCTCTGTCTCTCTGTCTCTCTCTCTTTCTCAATATAAATAAACTTTAAAAAAAAGAAGAGAAAAGAAAAGAAAGAAAGAAAAGAAAAGAAAAGAAAGAAAAGAAAAGAAAAGAAAGAAAAGAAAAAGGAAAGGAAAGGAAAAGAAAAGAAAAGAAAAAGGAAAGGAAAGGAAAAGAAAAGAAAAGAAAAGAAAAGAAAAGAAAAGAAAAGAAAAGAAAAGAAAAGAAAACTTTCAAGAGGAAACATTGAGGCTGGGGATTCTTATACAACCAATTCAACAGGACTGTTGATAAGATAGCCAGCATGGGTGGTAGTGAAGAATTTCATCAGAAAAAGGGTGACCACCACATATCAAGGGTAGGGGATTTTCGTTAACAGGCTCAGCAGGATTCTTCCTATGACTGGACTAAACCAGAACAAGGACAGAACCCAATGTCAAGGCCTAGTCAAAAAAAGGGCTCAGTTTGATCAAGGAGAGTCTTGGTCAGTGGGCAGAAAGCCTTTGTCCCAGTCCTGGCCAAGGCTTTCTCCTTTTCTCATGTTGACAGTTGTACATCGCCCTTTGAACAACTTTGTCTGTATCAAAGTCTCATGTTGGACTCATCCTTCCTTGAAATAAGGGCTAGGAACCGATTTCAGCCTTCGGAACCTCCCCAACTGCAATTACTGTGGCTTCCTCTATTTGCTGGTTTACAAATCCACATCATGTCAGATTCTCCAAAGGAGTCGCTTCTTCCAGGGCAAAAGTGCCCTTTCAGTTCTCCCCGCAAAATGTCCCTTTCTCCGTGCTGCCGGGGAGTGTGGAGTTTTATAAACCTCTCTGGATTTAGGTAGGAAAAGACTCCTTTCAGGCTGATGGCTAACAGGAAGACACCGCCATTTTTCAAAATTCCTTTTCCTGTGGTTGTTTCCTGACTGACTCCCTCTATCAGATATCCCCCTGAAGCAGCTGGAATCAACACTTCTCTGCATACTGGCTTGCTGGGGATTTTCTTTTTAACTCTTTCATGTCCAGGTATGTGTGGTTAGCTTTGGGCCAATTGTAATGGGCTAAAATTGCAAGATACAGAGAGCCTAACTTACAATCAGCTTACCTTTCAGCAAAGGGAAGTATAACGGCTCAATTACAAATGACTCCTTCTTGCAGAAAATGTACAATATCGTGGCCAGGACGGCGTAACACGAGCTGTTCTTTGGTTTATAATTTCCATTCTCAGAGCATATTTAGTTATGTCGTATGCAAGATGAAGATTCTCCCAAGGCATAACAAGACAATGGATCAATGAAGTCTTTGTATACATTTAGACATCGATTCAAATTTGGGTTCTGTCATTTACCAGCTTTCGGGAACAGGGCAAGGTATTTAACCTCTTTGCGCCCCAGTTACCCCATCTCTAAAGTGGAATGACAGTGCCTCCTTTACGAGACCTCTGAGAGATCAGGAGTTCACATGTAAAGGACTTAGCAGCACCTCTGCTGTCAGCAGACTCTGGATAATTGGTAACTCTTCTGAACACCATCTTCCGTGTCACAGGTAAAAACCATTTTTTCTATCAAGATAAAAGCCCTAAAATCATAGCTAGAATTTTCATAATCCAAGAGTGCAGAAGAGCTGCTTAGCCCCTGTGCCATGTACAGTTGTTTTGAGGACGGACTGTAGACCCATTTATTTCCACCGAAAGGGGGTGCAATCCATGAACCGACCTGAAGCAACAACAACTCCTTGAATGTAGTCCATTTGGGGCCTCATGTGTCTCATCCACTGGATCCCTCCTTGAAGCCTATGGACGCATACTTAAAAGAGATTAACATCTCACCTTAAGGGGCCCATGACAACCAGCTAACAAATAACCCAATGAATCTTCGATCGGTACCCGGCACACCCTCCCACTCGACCAAACATGAAAACTGAAAACAGAAAAAGGATTTTCCCCGCAAGAATTCCTATTAGATATACTGCCTTGACCTGCACCTTAACAGTTCAAATCATGGAACTCAGAATCTTTTATGGTTACTGGGAAAATTCATAGTTTATCATATTTTTGTCGGCTGGAGAGGAAGAAAAGACTTGGCCAGGTTCCTGGGGGAAAGATAGCCTGTCATATTTGCTGAGATTTATTTATGAAAAAGCACTCAGGATGATACTTTGTGCAACACGCTCCCTCCTGCTCGGAGCACCATTAGCTCAAAGCAAATAGGAGAGACTCCCAAGCTGCCCAGGGCTGAAGGTAAAGGAGGGGACAAAAGTAAGCGGAGCGGGGACACTCTCAACTGGCATCATTTAAAGCTCTTGATTATTTAAACTTCTGCAGAATAATGATTGCATATTTGAAAGTAATACATCTGTTCCTTTCCCTCCCCGCCCCCATGTGGTTTTCTAATCCCGAGGTAATTACGTTTTGACAAAAATTTATTGGGACATCTGTTTTTTCCCTTAGATCCGCAGGTCACTGTGTGACTAACAGCAGCCCAGCGGAGAGCTGCCTTGGAAAAACCGAGCACAATGGCTGGCGAGATCCAGGGCGCGCCGGGGCGGTGGGTGTCAGTTAGAGGCAGAAAGGACGGTCCCCTGGTGCCGCCGGCCCACACTTCGTGTGCTGCCTGGCTTGGTGCTCAGCATGAGACTCCGGCCTGTGAGGGTAAAGGGATCAATGATCTGGTGGGGGGAGGGGAGGGAGGAGGGCTGGCTGGTAACAGGCTGGCAGTGTGCATCAAGATTCATGCATTTTCTAGGTTGGCATCCAATATAAAAATAATTCATGGAGAGAAGAAGATGGAGAGGCAATGCACAGGCCATATGTCTGGAGCCCCTGCCCATAATGGCTGGCTGTGGTTACCAGCGTCTGGTGCCACCAACTAGATTAAATTATGGTACCCTACGGAGGCACAGAAATCAGAACGATTTCTCCGACTTCCAGCATTTGATAAATCATAGGATAACCGAGGAAGTTTACCCGTGCATCAAACCCCTCTTTTAATGTTTTAAAAAGCACGACGTGGCTTCAGTCCGCTGTTTTTTGGCGGCTTAACTGCCAGAACTTGCTAACGTCAATTTTCTCACAAACCTCAGCCCCCATAGGAAATGCTTGTATCAGAATTCCACAGGGACGGCCTTCTCTCCACGTTTTTCCACCTTCGAGCTCTCATAAGGAAGTTTGTTTTCCTGAGGTGTCCAACCCAATATCTTGACCTGATGTTTAAAAAAGAGTCTAAGTGACTTGCCTCTGTGCCAAATGAAACTTTGGAACATCGTGAGATGTTTCTGCCATTAAGAACTTAATTAGCGGGGCGCCTGGGTGGCGCAGTCGGTTGAGCGTCCGACTTCAGCCAGGTCAGGATCTCGCGGTCCGGGAGTTCGAGCCCCGCGCCGGGCTCTGGGCTGATGGCTCAGAGCCTGGAGCCTGTTTCCGATTCTGTGTCTCCCTCTCTCTCTGCCCCTCCCCCATTCGTGCTCCATCTCTCTCTGTCCCAAAAAAATAAACGTTGAAAAAATAAATAAATAAAAAAATTTTTAAAAAATAAAAAAAGAACTTAATTAGGAATTTCAGTAACCAAATAAAGCTCCATTTCCCTTTTCCTCTAGTTTATCGATTAAAAAAATAAAAGGAATCATAACCGAGGTATTTCACTTCCACATAGACACCACACTCAACTACTTTCTTTTTCCCGGAGAGTATCAAAATGCCATTACAATGATTACATATAAATATCCACTCCCCCAAATCAAGTTTTAGAAAGCAAAATGCCTCTGCTGTAATAGAACATCTCCTCCACGAATGGATAAAAGGCATGCTATGTCCTGCATTCTTTTACGAAGTGCTGAGCAGGAACAAGTTCCCATTTTTCGGATGGAAACGTTGAGACGGAGGGGCAAGGAACTAAATGTCGTTCAGAAATGTCCCTGTGACCCTCTTCATGGGGTTCAGGCTCTGGATCTCAGGTCTAGGCTGCATTCTTTTGATTGCCAAAGTGTCCAATGACGAGTAGCCATTCAGCGGATTCCACAGAATCCTGGCTTCCCATGTGGTAACATGTAGTCTGTGGGGAGGGAAAAAATAGTGTTTCTTTAGAATAAATTGGGAAATACCGAGTTTAAAAGGCTTAAACAGGGGTCCCTGACCGGCTCAGTCGGTGGAGCATGTGACCTTTGATCTCAAGGTTGTGAAGTGGAGCCCCAAATTGGGGGTAGAGCTTACTGAAAATCTTAAAAACAATGAAATCCTTAAACAGGTTCTCTGAGGCTGGGCATCTTTAATTTTCTGTGAATAGTGGAGCTCAAAGACAGAAAAAAAACCACGGGATGGATCTTAGCTCAGGTCGCCATAACAGGACACCGTAGGGTGGGAGGGGGCTTAAACACAGAAATGTATTTCTCATAGCCCTGGAGGTTAGAAGTGTAACATAATTGGATTTTGGTGACAGCTCTCTTCCTAGCTTGCAGATGGCTGCCTTCACTGCTGTGTCCTCAAATCAGGGAGAGAGAGGCTCTGGTGTCCCTTTTGCCTCTTCTCAGGGAACTAGTGCCATTATGGGGTCCATCGTCACGATCTCATAAAACCCCCGTTGCCTCCCAATGGCCTCATCTCCTCATACCATCCCATTGGGGGTTAGGGCTTCAACATATGAATTCGGGGGTGGGGGAACATACCCAGTCCTCTTTTTGATTGCAGAATAATGAGGTCTAAGAAATGCTAAATTAGACGATTCATGATACAAAATAAATATCCTAATTATATCACAGAACAGGGCACAGAGAAGTTACTCAATTATTTTTTGGAATGAACTCATTCACTCTTTTCATATTTATTTTTGCACCAGAATGTGGAAAATGAATCATGGCAGCAGTGCTAACCATGGTCAAGAAACTACAGAGCACAGGGGTGTGTGTGTGTGTGTGTGTGTGTGTGTGTGTGCGCGCGCGTGTGTGTGTGTGTACTGGGGTGGAGACTAAGCTGCGGCAGGAGGCTCCAATTCTCTCTTGTCTGCCACTCCTCTAAGTAAGGCTTCATTTGAATGAAAATTATTAGCTTCCTATGAATTAAACTTCCTAAATACCATTGTTCTACTCTTCTATTATTTCACCTATTTTTTTTTATTATTTTCCTCATCCTAATTTTCTCACTTCTTTTCTATGTGTTTCTTGTGTTATGGTATTGCAATTGCCTGGCTTGTTCAAAAATGTAGACACAAAACCTATTTGACTGTAGTGGGGGGGTTTTGGTGTGTGTGTGTGTGTGTGTGTGTGTGCGTGTGTGTGTGTGTGTTGGGGGCTTTGGGGGGGGTTGTTTTGGTTTTGGTTTTAGGTTTGGTTTTGTCTTGTTTTTGCCTCACTTCTCCAAAGCAGAGAAATCACATTCAACATATAGGACAAGAAGAAAGTTCCAGGATGATAAATTTCAACTACTTTGGGTGAGATCTTGTAGAAATGTTTGGAAGGAAAATGGGCTTGGGCTTTTCATTTAAAAACAAAAACAAAATCTTTATTAATGTGGTCTTCCAGAATCCATGATATTCCTCATGCTGTTTCCCAATGCTCTTCCCTTTCAGCCCTTCCCAACAAATCCTAGCCATTCTCCCAGAAGCAACCGAAAACAGCCTCTCCCATAAGCCTTCCCCGGGGTTCCCCGGAGGAACCAGTCTCTCCCTCTCTCGTGCTCACCGCAGCCCTTCATCTTCTACTCTGTGTGCCTCCCTCTCATCATCCACAACATGAGAAGAAGAATATCACCGGTGCATCATGGTAAATCTCGTACATTACAGTCTCCCGTGCTAGATTTGCACTTCCCTGTTCCTTCACACGCAGAATGGTGTCAGGAACGTGACAGGTGGCTAACAAAGGATTGTTTCCGTGGACGTCCCCAGCAGAGCACCGCGTTGGGAATTAGAAAAGCGTGGTTGGAGCCCTGCCTCAGCCTCTAACTCGCTGCTTGACATCGGAAAGCTCAGTCCACCTCCCTGGACCTCGTGGGCTCATTCTGGAGACGGAGCAGCTGCGTTGGGCGATCCCCGCCTCCGCTTGTACCCTGACGTGGCGCAGCCTTCCGAGACTGAACCCAACAGTCAGTCCTGCCCCATCGGAAAACGGCCGGTAGCCCAGAGGGAACACTTGGTGCACAGATCCCACACCGACGTTCGCGTAAAATACAGTACAAGAAAATCTCTCACCCCCAGATGAAAATAATTTGGTCTGCCCCCGAACCTATTTTCCCGTCACCGATGTGTTTGCAATCACCGTTTCAATTTTCCCCTCCTAGACGTCGGGGAGGCATCTTTCAAGAAAAACACAACGTGCGCCCAGACCCAGCAGCAGCCTGCTTGGAAGCACTTCGATGTGCTCATTAGAGCACGGGGGCTGCGTGTGTCTGAGCTCCCTCCGTGCACAGAGAGCGGCAGCTGGATGGACGGCCTGCCGAGGGTGAGCAGAGGGCCCTCTGCCAAACGCTGTTCCTTTAATTCACCTAAACGCTGACCTTGAAAAATTGCCCTTTATGGGATGTGATGAGGTGTGAATTCAATCTCCATCCTCACTTGGGTCTTGTCATTTTCTGCGCTGTGATTGCCCGTTGTGCCACACGACAGCAACTGGCCCGGCAGAGGGTCGGCGAGATTGACAAGGTCCTCTGGGGAAGGCTGACATCAAAAGACCCTGCAAACTCATTTCAGTCACGGGCCTCTCTCGCGCCATTATGATTTTTTTTTTTTTTTTTTTCTGGCTGCGATCACACCAGGTTGGTACTGGTTCAGCGACATCACCCGTGCGGCTTAACTATACCCTCTCTGATGGTTGAGCAAAAGCTCATCTGAGATGAGGCTTTGGAAGGTTCTCTCCTCCTTCCCTTCCCCCCTTAAATCCTCCAGCTCATGACCCAAACCAACTCACTGCAAACTTATCCTGAATGTTCCAAGAGGGTGAGAGAGGGGAGCATGCGTTCTGCAATTTTTCTTGTGCTCAAAGAATCAAATGCAGTCAATTTAACTTCATCAGACCGCTGACAACAGGCGCTGATACAGAGGATGGAAGAGATCGGCCAAAATCCTACAGTTTCTATCAGTATTAAAGCCAGATGTTACACTGGCTGTTCGAATTTGATAAAACCCACTACTGATAAAGGCTTCTCCCTGGATCGGTGGGTCCCAGGGCCCATTCATCAGCACAATGGCTCATGTGGCAGTACCCCAGGCTGGTGGGTAACATTTACTGCAGCACCAGGGTTTCTGTGAAGGCGAGACTGGTCCTCCTTTGTCTGTGGGCTTCTATAGGTTGTTGTGCCTTGAGCAGATCTGTTTACACTACACTTGCTATGGCAACGTTTATCTGATATGGACAAAAGGCATTCTGATTCTTGAATTAATAACACTTGAGTCAAGCCTATGATTCAACAAGAGGTATTCAAACAGTTTGAGTGAAGGCAAGGTTTTCTTTGAGGCCAATTAATACAGCCACAAACCTTTGGCTCAAGGGATCCAAATGTGCAGCCAGCAAGGGTTACCGGGCCCTGAAAACCACCAAGCTATCCTTATGGTGAGGGAATGGACGGGGGAAAATAAAGAAATGCACATCTCGTTGGCATGGACCTCGAATCAGAGCCCGGGCAAAGTCACATGGTAAGGAGGACCTGTAGAGGTGGCTTTTGCTCAGTCGGACAGCATGTTTGACCACACTGTAAGGCACGAGAGGGCCCTGAACACAGATGTGACTGTGAATTCACCTTCGAACCTCCCTTTTTGCCCCCGTGGTGACTGGAGGCTGGATTTGGCCCAGTCCCCCTTCTATCTGCCCCCGGAATGTAGCCCCCACAAGGGTCAGGTGACTTGATTTCATGGCAAATCTTTTCTGGGAAGCAGATGGAACCCCAGGGGCTCAGGTAAATGGCTTTCCCTCCTTCCTCCCCACAGTTCCCAAACAGAGGTTTCCTTTTCTTTCCTCCACTGAAAAATTGCCAAAACCGCTCCCTACTGTACAGCTAACCCAGAAGCAGGCAACGGAGAATGATGTTAATTTAAACTTCTGCCTTATTAAGTAACAAAACCCAGAAATAATGTGATCAAAGCCAAAAGACACAAACTTCTGCCATCTTTCTTGAGATAAAAGGAGCAAAACACCCATGAACTGAAGGAGGCTTGGACACTTAATAAAAATAGCTAATTAAGTGTTGGAGTAACTTAGCGTTTTGCCCCCTGAGCCCTGCAATACTCAAGACTAGCCTGTATCCCCTCCACTCTCACTCCTTCCTGCTGTGACTCAGGCCATCACATAATTCTTTTCTCATTCCCTTCATTGTGTGCCAGGGACCGTTGTATGCACTGGGCATGCAGGAGCCGACAGCAGACCCCAGCCTCACTCCCGGGTAACTTATGCTAGGGGTGGGGGTGCTAGGGAGGTAAGCAGAACAGGTCATGAGACATTCGTGGGGATTTCTCCCTTGGCACAGACCCTTCGCCTCTCGTTCGTGCTGTTACAAACTCTGTTTTGGCTCATATTCTATGCTTCAACCCGACAAGAGGTCTCTTCGCTTTTTAAATATTAATCTACTAAATACTTTCAAACACCCATCATATACCAAACAAAACCCCAAAACAAGAAAGGGCCAGTACCCGCTCAACCAGACCCCCTCTTGTCCAGTTAGGAAGGCAGACGCGCACATCAATAACTCAGACAGGTGTAAAAGCTGTGTTCCTTAACGTTACCGGGGCCACAGAGTCATCTGGGAGGAGAGTTTAAAATACAGATGCCTGGAATCCAGCCCAGATCTGCCAAATGGAGCGGGGAGGGGGCCACAGCGTTTGCATTTTAACCAACTGCCTCCTTCCCTGAGATTAATTCTAATGTATACCAAAGATTAAGAATTACTGGTATCGAAGAAAGAACATGGGATTTAAGAGCATTAGTCACCACAGCTATTTAGGGCAGGTCCAAAAGCCTGATTTGGTTTGAAATCCTAAGTTTTTCATATGCTACCTGGGCCCAAGTGTGACTCTATCAATGGAAACATTAATGAGAGAAGACAAGTTCAAATCAAGGACACACTTGATGTAGGTTTCTGTACGAGACAGGAGGCACTACCTCTTCTGATGAGTGTGGTGTAATTTACATGAAATAAAATAAAGAACAGCAACCACCATGGAGCTTTGCAGATAATCGATGCTCTGAAATGGTCAGTTTTTACTAGTCTTGGCTTCCTTCTCGAACTTCTCTGGGTTCTCTCACGAACCCATCGTGAGACCTGCTGCTCTATAGTTAAATATCCTCGGTATGATCCTCGGTATGCTCACGTGGAGCAACAATTCTATTATTCAAGATCACCGAAAAGCACTGCATGCACCGTTCTGTACTTTTCCTCACAGGTTGTAGTATCTGTTTCTTTTCCACCACTGAACTTACTCGCAATCGTTATTGGCAAACAATAAAAAAAATGTAGACATTGTGCTTGGAGCCCAGTGTTTGCATACTGTCTTCCCATCCAAATGTTTTTCTTCCTTATAATGAGATAAAAAATATCATCAGACTTCCACTGAAAGACTGTAAGAGAACAAATGAATACAATGCGACCCCATGTGCTCAGGATTACAAGTGCTCAGGGGATAGTGGAAACCAAAGGCCAATACGCATCTTCTCAAATGTATTGTTGTAGATTGAAGTATGGTTAATTAACTCTTTATTATTACAAAATATTTTAAATCTTCTTACAATTAGAAGCTTAATTAACTTTTCCGTTTGCCCCTGATGACTTTTAACCAAAGAATCATTAAAAATCCTAGCTAAGATGGTCGACGTGTCAGAGACAGCTACTTGCCTACCAAATAGCCATTCTCTCCTTACGGGCAAACATTAATTTTATTGAAGAAGGAAATGGACCCATTCAAATATGTATCCAACCTCCCTTGCAACTGAAGGATATCATGTGAGAGTATTAGGACTGAAGGGAAGCGAGTAGAAATGAAAGGGAAGGACTTCAGAAAATCTCTTAAAAACAAGGCTTTCAGCACATGTACTGGCCCTTTAGACATCTCGTTTTCTGAGTCTGAACATGGACACCATGGCTGGCATTCCAGCAGTCATCTTGAGAGCATGAGGTTAACAGTTACACCCTATACATCGTGTAACACAAAAACAGAGGAGCCCTAAGTCTTTAATGGCATCAAGGAGCATCCATACCAGCCTGAGTACCCATCTCCAGAAGTATTTTACAGGAGAGGAAAACAAACTCCTAAGAACTTCCCTGTATCTTCAAATCACTATTGTGTTTTACTTTTTCATTTCTGTCACTAGCAACCAAACGGAAGTCACAACTAAGACAGTAGGAAAGCCAAAGTGCTATAAATGAAGCTAAGCTTCAGAGTATTTGCTATGCAATAGGAAGGATTATTGGCCGGAAGTCTGCCCACGAAAGCTTGTTCAGGTGAGATTTCCTGACTTTTTTATGTGTTTCCAGTTCTGAAAGTTTGGGAAAGTGTACGTGAACAGTAAAGTACACGGGCTGTTAGCCAAAGAGAATCACCTCATATTTGCCCAACACTGTACAATGAACAGTGTTAGATACGAGTTGTCAACGATTCTAGAAAGTTAAATCTTAAGCCATTTTCAAGAGGGGCTTATTGTATATGAAAAGGCCATTCAGGGTCATTAACTTTGAGATCATTTTCAGACTTGCCATGTGATTGTAACATTAAATGTCACCCATACCTACCACCTCTTTGCTTGGCCTTTGTATCAGTTCTCTTAAGCAATAAGGACTAAAAAGCATGAAACCACTTGGTCTCCATTAGGCCTCCCCAAAGCCATGCCAAAGCATAGGAAGTGTGCATCGAACACATTTATATACGTGTCACATATAGAAAACAGCAAAGTGAAACAGAACATGTCTTTTGAAGTCCTGAAGTTGACTAATGAGCTGGGTGGGGAAAGGCACTGAGAATATTTCCCTCTGGCTTTTGCAAGACAGAGGCAAGCAGCCAGGCTCAGGAAAGCCACTCATCAAGGCACTGGGCAAAAAGGAGATCAGTTGGGATCTTAGAGGCACTCAGACAAAGCCATCAGCAGACACGGGGGCAAGCTGGAGTGCCAAGAGCGTGGCTGGTAAGTGCTAGAAACAGCGGACCTCAGAGACCTTCGGTAGAGACCCCAAAGAGCAAAAATCTTGTCCTGTGCTTTCTTCACCAGTAGTGACCGATGATGCTGATGGACACATAAGAGGTCGTGATATACTAGGCAGCATTCTTAATTTCTGTAGGTAGGACACACTCTATACATACATAAGAGGTATAGACATACAAGGTGTCCTATCAGTTCACCAAAGAAAGTAAGGCTTCGGGAGGCTAAATCAGCTGGCCAACATCACATAGCTCATAAGTGACAGAGCCAGCGCTTAAATTTGAACCCATATGTATAACTCCTGGGCTATGTATGCTCTCGAAAGGAAGACCTTCCCAAAGGTCTTGGTGGCCAAAGGTCCTCACTGAAGAGTCATAACTAAAAGAAGCATCCTGCTGTTTTGATGAGTACGTTGGTTTCAATCTTATAGGCAATGCTTCATTTTCGTGAGCTTGTTGAAAGATGGAAAATAGTTCCTGGATTCTTACAAAGAATGTAAAGATTCTAATTTGGAAAATAAGGGACCCGGGGGGTGCGGGGAGAGATGGGGTGAGAAGAATCACTATCACAGACACGGTCAAGCTTTGATGGCTTGCCGGGACCAAGTGATATCTTTATTTTTCTATTTATGGCTTCCTCTGCTCTCTAAAATCTGTGCTTCCCCATTTCCTGAGGTATAAACTCTAAATTTAAGAAAATAGTCAAAACTTCCCTAAGAAAGCAATAAAATACCTGTATATATGGAGTCTAAAACTTGCAGGATATCTCCCCACGCACTGTCCCCACGTACCTCATGTAGCAACTGGAGAACCCACTGGATGACTCAGTCTACCCGGGACACTGCTACATTCCACAGCTTTGGATCCCTTTCGACCATCCCCTAAAATGGCCTTCTCCTGTTCCCTCCACAGCAAAACATTATCTCGTCTTAAAGCTCAACTCACCCCAACTCCTTCTGGAAGCTTCCGTCAGGCCAGATGTCTCTACTTTACCCGTTTATCGCCCAAACTGAGTTGGCCCCGGGAGAATTTATTGCCCTCTGCACTTTGTTGAGGCCTCTGTTTTAATAACATTGTAGTGCTGTTTATGCTCCGTACAAAAATAAAACTTGCATTCACTTTCTTGCTTGCCCTTTTTCCAGTAGTTTCCTCCAAAAGCCTACAATTCCTGTGACGTTGAGGGTCTTGCTTTATGACCAACCTTCACTAGCCACCACGTTAGGCTTTCGAATGGCTAAATCCCTGATTCGTTAGGTCTAATATGGGAACATACCTGAGCAAGAATTTTGGACAGATTTTCAGATTCCCGTCACCTTCTAACATCTCAGATCACCAAAATTTAATGAGTGCTCACAGGTGTGGATGCTTTTCTAAGCACGTTCCATGTATTAACATACCTAAACATACAGAGGCCGACACAAGGTCCAAGTCTACTAGAGGGTATTAAACACACCGAAGAGAAAGGAGTGACGTTGTACAGGGTGGCAGCCACATATCCAGGAATTTCAGCTCGGGGCCGCTAAAGATTCACCTGCAATAGTAAGATTATCCAAATCACTTACTTAATGTGTTTATCATTTATAAACAAATATCATTTATTGTATACATTTGAAAATTCCATTAAAAAAAGTATTTTTTTTTTAACTTAAAGAACCCACTTAGGGGTGCCTGGGTGGCCCAGTTGGTTAAGTGTCAGACTTCGGCTCAGGTCACGGTCTCAAGGTTCGTGGGTTCGAGCCCCACATAGGGCTCTGTGCTGACAGCCTGAGCCTGGAGCCTGATTTGGATTCTGGATCTCCCTCTATCTCTGCCCCTCCCCCTGCTCACACTCGGTCTCTCTCCGTCTCAAAAGTAAATAAAAACATTTAAAAAATAAAATAAAAAAGAACCCACTTAAACCATCGTTATACCAACAATGCAATTAATAATAGTAACTCTGGCCACTCTCTGGAAGTTTGGTGCCCTACCCTCATGGTCCGCCTCTGCACCTTCTGTTTCTCTTACAGAAATCTTCACAATGTGTCGTTGTTTTGTTTACTTGTTTTTAGGCCATTCTTTCTCCCACCTCCAAATAAGCTTTACTTTCTGAAAGAGAAACAGCTCTGTCTAATACCCTACTGAATCCTCAGCACAATGTTTGTGCAGAGCGAGAGCCAAATATTTGTCAAGGATGGATGGAAAGAAGGGAGGGAGGGAGGGAGGGAGGAGGAGAGAAGGAAAGGGACGAAAACCATGCCGGCACCAGAGGAGACACTTGGCTCGTATTATCTCATTTAATGCTACCCACCCCCAAGAGAAAGGGGCCGTCAGACAAGATACATCCGGGGCACCTGCGTGGCTTAGTCAGTTAAGGGTCCCACTTCGGCTTATGGTTCATGAGTTCAAGTCCCGGGTCAGACTCTGTGCTGACAGCTCAGAGCCCGGAGCCTGCTTCGGATTCCGTGTCTCCCCTCCCTCTGCCCCTCTCCTGCTCATGCTCTGTTTCGCTCTCAAAAATCAAATATTAAAAAAAAATGAATTAAAAAAATAAAAAAGAAATCCACGCCTCCCTCTAGGTAAGTAGCTGAGACGTAGGAGAGCCAGGATTTGGAAATGACCTGGATCTCCTTGGCGTGGCTGAGAACACAACGCACGCACACCGGCACACCTGGGTGGCATAAGGACCACTTTGGCTCCCAAAGGCTGGGAGGCCAGTCACAACCCAACAAAATGCTAATGCGAAAGCAGGCTTGGCGCATTCAAATAAGACTTACGCTTGCCCATCTATGACTGATATTATTGAATGAGCTCGCTTGGAAAATACGTCCAATGGCTGGCCCTCCCTGATAGGCCAGGTCGGCTAGCACATCCGAACAAATCCTCCTGATACGCAGACCAAATATTGAGTAAACCACTGCCCGAAATAGACCCTGAATATAGAATTTACTTCATTTTGAAGCGTTTTCGAAGGTTTAGTAGCTTAAACGTCTTACAGTGAAAGCTCTTTCTAAAAGTTCTCGTGAACGTTGGAGATACTTTGGGATGCGGAATGAATGTATTCTCTTCCCTGCCTTTGTCCTTGTGGGTTTCAGTTGCTCTGTCTTGGGTGTAACCAGCAGCGAGGTAGCTCCCCCCCCCCCCCCCCCGCCCCCCCCCGGCCCCCCCCCCCCACTCTGGAACACTCAGCATTCTGACCTCCCGCTGTGTGAGCTTACTGGTCAAGGAATGTTCTCGTGTGCTGCTCATTCCTTCCATCTTCCACTGACAAAGGGTCCCCTCACACTTGCCAGAAATGCATCTCCTTGTAACTTCTAACCCTTCATCCAGGTTGTGCTCATTTGAAGCTAAAAAAAAAATCCTAGTCATGTCACTCTTTCTTGTGCCAGAATTTCAATATTTTGACAGTGGGGGGTGGCTCAGTCCTTCTTGATAATCCTCCTAGGTCAGATATTACATGTCAAGAACCTCAGCTTCCCTCGATCCTTAGTGTGCCTATGCCAAGTGTCACCGTAGCTCTTGAGAGTAAAATACAATTTTCTAAAGCTGTAAGGATGTCGCAGATACCTCTTTGCAGTGAGAGTGGAAACTTGGTCAACCATCAGTGTGCAGGTTTGACAGGCATGTGGGATTTCAAAAAGAGCAACTTAGACGACACAGGTGTCATGAAAGACAAAATGTCTCACTTTGTGTGAGGCTTTCTACTTGGGCTAATTGATCAGTTGAAAGAAATGGAAAAACCACCCTGGAAGGTTTCTTAGACTTTTCCTGAAAAGACTGTTTTTTAATATCTTAATTATTCTCTGACGATGTTGCTCTAGAAAGGAACCTAAGTGATGATCCCTTCTTCCTTCCTCTTTCTCTTCCTCCTCCTCCTCCTCCTCCTCCTCCTCCTTCTTTTACATTGGAAGGCTAGAAATCTACCGTTTGGGCAAGATGACCATACTACGTTAGACCATGCTTGTTGGAATTAGGAATGTACAAAATGTAAAGTACACAAACTGCATGATTTAATGCATCACAGATTAAACATCATGTTTAATTATCATCCGGCTTCCATGACCGTTTGGGATCCATCTGGGGAGAATGGGAATAGGCTGGGTCTCCAACAGGGATTCTCAACGGATTACACAGTGGCTTCCCCTGAGGAGCTTTTAACAGTGGCCAGGCCCATGCCCCCACGAGATTTTAAGGTGCAGAGAATCACTGGCAAAAAAAGAAAAGGGTGACCTGTGGAAGTTGGGGGCATTAGGGGACTTGGGAGCCCCTCAGAGATGGAGTCACCAGCCTCGGCAGTGAGCTAATACTGCCCCATTACCAAAGAGGCTCGGTCCACTGAGCCTCTGGTCTCCTCACCTGAATGAAACCTTTGTGGCCACAGGTGATCACAGGTGATACATGTCATTTCACATGGACTCCAAGCAGGACAACATTATTGCCTCTCTTTGTCTCTTCCTCGTCCTTCTTTGGCACCCAGATTCCTTCAGGGGCACCTTAGGACACAACACCAGTAGGCAGATAACGGCAGCTGTGGCTCCCCCCATTGGAGGCCTCCTTAACATTCGTCCCTCCCTGGGACTGGTCTGAAATCCACAGAGAGCAGCCAATAAGAATGATCTCACTGATGATATAGAAAGTGTCTTCCAGGTAGCACCAAGCTAGAAGCTTGGCATCATTTCTAAAAAAGATGTTATCTTCACTCTGTAGATGGGGATATTGAAGCTCAAAGTGATGAGGCAAAATTGACCCAACACGTGTAGCTGGGACCCAAATCTATCTGGCTCTGGAAGCTGTGTCTTTCTCGACCCATACTGCCTGCCTCTAAATCTTGCCCCCTGGAGAGTTTCTTTCCCCCATGATGAAATTAAACGAAGTCCAACCCGTGAGAAAACACCTCTGGGCAAAGGGGAGGAAGGGCAGAGAGAACAGTGACTCATCAGCCATTCCTACTTGAGTGTGTACGAGTTTGGCAACCCCCTATCACTGACAGTGACAAGGGGAAGAAAAAGGGGTAGGACAGAGGGAGGGACCCTTGTGAGAATCACAAGCTCTGTGGCACCAGGCGGGCAGGGGAGCGGGAGGAGGAGAGGGGGTGTCCCAAGAGGTCACATCAGGCCGAGGTACGTTAACACGTATAAACTTTACTTTGTTTTCTCCCCCTTAGGACCTGCTCCTTCTTTTGCTCCTGCCAAGCAAAGCTCACTTAACTCTTAGCAGATTTAACCAAATCATGGGAAGGCCGGTAAGTAAGAGGCAGCAAACTGATTTCTGGTTTCACGGTAAGGACGTCAGAAACCTAGTCAGGGTGCTGGTGAGGAACAATGGGCAGAGGGAAGTGCGAAAGTGTCTTTTGGGGCCAAAGGTGTTTTAAGTAAGGGGGAAAAAAAATGAACAGAAGTGAACTTTTACTCTGGGCGGGCCTGGGTTCCACTCTTTGTGACCCCGGCTGGGGAAAAGGCCTCTGTCCCATGGCAGCGAGGGGTATGGCCAACCTCTGTGGTTCGAGTTAAGCCCAAGTGTGAAAAGCATGATTTTTGGTTTGAGCACGCGGTGTTTCTTCCTGAGATTGGGTTAGGTCCTTCCCTGCCCTCCTCCTCTTCTCCAAGCAAGGGAAGGCTTGTGCTTGGACCAACAGAGGCCCCCCC
>NW_024412401.1:2764112-2786612 GCF_014898765.1 Herpailurus yagouaroundi
CCCCCCCCCCCCCCCCAGAGACCGGAACCATACACGGATTCTCAGGCTCCTCCTTCGGCATAATCAAAAGCCAACTGCAGGAAGCCAGTGGTCAGACGGACTTTCCCACAATACCCAGTTAGCACAACGTCAGGTCAGAAGGGTTCTCTGGAAGCCAATACAAACAGAGCCAGGCACAATTTCCCGGGGGGCCTGACATCCGGACTGGTTTCTCAGCCTGGCTGCTGCCCACACGTCCATGCTCGAGAGCCAAACCCTGGGGTTGGTTTTCAAATCGTTTTCAAGGTAATGACAAGCGTGTTCCCTCAGCAGGGACTCAGAGTGAGGGTGATCTGGGGAATCAGGGAAGGGGAAATCCTTCCATGACACCTGCCAGTTCCCTACTCCTGTTAGGCACAAAGAGAGAAAAAAAATAATCTTGTGAGGTGGAAAATGCCGGAGGAAGGCTCACTGGAGGAAAAAAGGCTAGAATACGGTGCTAATCGGGCAAGAGTCTGAGATTTTTAAGAAACCGAAGTTCACTTCTCACGCACTTTGAAATTCCACCTGACAAGCTCTTCAGGGGCCCTGAGTGTGGCCTCAGTGCATAGGGTGGCTCGTAAATTCGGCTACAGACAGACAGGGGCAAGGTGATCCAAACTGGCCACAATGGCTAGCCCCCTTTCTGGTGCATTCCGCGTCTATTATGCACCGTGATGGGTGGTGTTCAAGCATGACTCATTTAATCCTGCACAACCATTTAAGGTAGGTCTCATTGCTCCCGTTTTACAGAGGAGGGCAGTGAGGCCTCAAGAGTGTCAGTAATTCACCCACAAACTTTGACTCTCCGCCGGGTGCACCTTGCCTCATTTAGTTCAATTAAGTAGAGTTGCTGTCAGGTGCTCGTCAGCTAGGAAATGCTGGAAAAGCCTGAGGAGCCCCGTGCCAAGGAAGGAGAAAGACTGCAGAAGGAAGGGGCCAGCCGGTTTTGCTTCCTTCCCCCGTGCAAATCAGGATGCTGGCACACGGTTGTTGCCAATAAAGGTTTTTGTTTTGCTTTGTTTTGTTTTGTTTTGTTTTTGAGAAAAATGAAAATGGGCATCTTGGCCGTACCTTCAAGATGACTTTTCTTCCAGACCTGGAAACCGAGAAGCCTGAAAAACTCAGGTCCAAGGATGGAAAGCTTATGTAATGTCATTAATTAAACACAATGAACTCCAGGAGATTAACAAATGTTTCTTAAGTAAATGGATGAATAAATGAATGACTTGTCTCTCAAAAGTGCTTCAGAACAAGGCCAAGCTACATTCTTATGCTCCCTCCTGCCAGATTTCTCTACGTACTTCCAGATCTCCGCGCCTCTGCTGACAACCTTTAGGCTCAGAAGAATCAGGACTGAAGACATGTGAAATCAGGCACTCAGTACTTCCTTGTTTAAATCATGGTAATGACGGGGCGTCTGGGTGGCGCAGTCGGTTAAGCGTCCGACTTCAGCCAGGTCACGATCTCGCGGTCCGTGAGTTCGAGCCCCGCGTCGAGCTCTGGGCTGATGGCTCAGAGCCTGGAGCCTGTTTCCAATTCTGTGTCTCCCTCTCTCTCTGCCCCTCCCCCGTTCATGCTCTGTCTCTCTCTGTCCCAAAAATAAATAAACGTTGAAAAAAAAATTTAAAAAAAATAAATCATGGTAATGACCTTTTTAAACATTCCACGATATATTTCATCCCCTTCCCTGTATTTCTTCTAGTAAACCGACAAAATTTAATCCAAGAAAGTCTCCGTGACTCTTTCTCTTTTGCAGGAAAGACAGTCCTACAGACATAGCTTCTTTAAAAATAAAGGGCGTGCAATTTTGCACATTCAGGACTCCTCTCCTCGTGGAAGATGGAGAACGTGGAAGATGGAAGATGTGGAAAGTGGATGCATGTTCCATGATGGCAAAGCCTCAGAACTGCAAGGTCCATCCAGACTTCCAGACGTGCCTTTTGCCGTGTTGCAGGTAGGCTGCTGTCTAGCATGGCCATGATTCATTTAGTCAGAAGAAGGAAGCCGTTTCGAGCCTGAACCCCCACCTGGTTATGCCTCACCGTCGACTTCCGTACCAGCCCTCAGCAATATGCGTTGGCTTATTGCATTGGCTTGTGCAGGGCCATGCGCCGCCATCAATGGAAGCCTTTGTTTCATAGCTGGGCACCTGCACGGCAGGCTCAAACAATGAGGCCATCCCAAGAACCCCTCCTTTCTCCTCAGGGCACCCACGGTGAAAGAAAACTTGTCGAGGCCTGGAAGCCCACTTGCATCATCATTAGACTGCTTGGCCAACGGTTAAGCACCAACCTCTCCAGATGAACACACGGAGACACTTTCAAATCTCAGGTAGCTGCCAAGCCACGGGCCAGGGCCGCGTTAGCGTCAGATGCGCGCTCCCCTAGCCTCCGAGTGAATATTAAAGTGTAAAGGATGAAAAGCCCTCCCAGGTGCCACAATTCTGGGAGCTTTGGTTTTCACAAGGGCACAAACACCCTTAAGGCCATCCTCGGATTTCTGAGCTCATGATGAGTGAGCCCTGGTAACCCCCCTGGACCAGATTAAAATCTGGTCCACAAAATGCCGAATTGCACACTTGTAGAAAGCCTTCTTCCAGGAGGCGTTAGTACCTTTATGACAATAAATATGTTTTCATTTAAAAGTGTTTTACTTTTCTTTAATACCTTGTATTTATCTGTTGGTTTATTTGGATATAAAGACACAACAAAAAGGTAATGATCATTTTTTTCTTAATGTGTATTTATTTTTGAGAGAGAAAGAGAGAGAGCGCAAGCAGGGGAGGGGCAGAGAGAGAGGGAGGCAGAGGATCCGAGGCAGACTTCATGCTGACAGCAGACAGCCCGATGCGGGGCTCAAACTCACCAACCGAACCATGAGATCATGACCTGAGCCTAAGTCGGATGCTTAACTGGCTGAGCCCCCCAGGCGCCCCCCAGTGATCATGGTTTCTGTAGTCAGGCACGCCTGGGTTTCAATCTTGGGTCCACCACATCAACGATGTGTGAATTTAGAGTAAATTGCTCAATCTCTGAATCTCTCTTTTTTCATCTGCAAAATGGGGATAATTATAGCCAAAATATCATTGAGGATTAAATAACGTATGTAAAATATTTAGCACAGACCCCGACCCTCACTCAGTAACAAAGCCTTGATAGATGGTATAGCTACTATCTTGTTTTATTATAAGCCCAATGATAAATTAAAAAAAGAATGTAATGGTAGAATAAGTATGGAGTATTGAGTTTTGGATGTCTACCTTTCCCAAAACTTAACGAGGTTTGTGCTTTTGAAATTGAAATTGATGACCAAACTATTCGGCCACACACAAATCCCAGAAAACGGAGAAGGTCAATGGTTGCTTTAATCTCTAATTCTGTCTAGGGTTCAGGGAATTCTAAAGTCTTCAAGTTGTGGACTACTCAAAAAAAAAAAAAAAGATAACCAAATGATTTCATTGGGCCAAATTGTTAAGCAATTAGGGTCTGCTGGTTGGATGCCATTTAAACCTACTATTTCCCACCATTTGTTGGAATAAGTCTCCTCATCTCTCGGTGCCGGCGTTTTCTCATCAATAAAACAAGAACGTTACTAGTACTTCCCTTTAGTGAGTCTTCGGAGAATTAAATAAATATAATAGAAGTCTAATACTTAGCCCAGCGCCTGAGTCAGGAATCATTCAATAAATGCGCTCTGTCCACTCTTATAGTACTGCCCACAAAGCGTTCTCCCTCTTATTTGAAAATTTTCCTGCACTTTGATATCCTCTGTTAGGTCGCTTTGCCACTATCATGGGAAAAATCTTGATACTGTGGCTCGGTGGGGAGTTTGAACACGTGCTATTCATTCGGCTTATTTCTCCACACAAACCTCCTTCACACCGGATGGACAACGTGCCCTGAGACTTCTCACCAGAGGGGCAGCGTGCGGGGACAGCGCTGCGGAAACAGAAGACAAGAAGCAGAAAGCACAGAGCTTGGAGCGACCCATGTGGGTTTCATCAGCGCCAGGTAACATACTCACACCTTTAATAAGTGAGGACATAAGCTAGGGCACAGCCCAGTTTTGACTTCAGGCTACCCAGGTAAAAGGCCAATGAGAAAAATGCATCTGATCTCTGCCAGACCCAACGGGTTTCAGCTCTTGGGGAGGCGAGATCATTCCGCATCTGCATTTGCTGGTGCACCTTTCATCACAAGCCTTAGAAAATCACCTGGGTCTCTTCTGCTTAAGGACTGTACTTATATGCAAAGGTGTATGAGGATATAAAAGTTGAATGTCGTCATGCAGTTGATGTAGTTTAACTGATTAATCAAAAAGCAAGAGCAGATGAAACGAGAACTGCTCTGAAAACCTGAAGAGCCATTTATGGTTTATCTGCGAAGAACCCATAAATGCATCAGGAAAAGTCATGGACGTTTAGGAATGATTTCTTTCGTCTCTACTGTATTCCTCCTGCTCTAATTACAAAGACTAGCTATAACTCTGTGGCTATCGTGGAGTTGGGTTTGCGATGTAAATTGATAACCTTATACTAACATTTTTGTGGGGCATTAATCTTTTCTTATGACCCCATGTTTGCATTTTTTTCATTCTTTTTCCTAATTTAATACGTTTCTTGCTTTTCCCAGGCCATGCCTCGTGCATTAAAATGTTTAAGATCGTTACAAGTGGTTGATTACATTCTGGTTTGTACATGTACTTCCGTACTTTCTCCCAAATGAAGGAAGCAAAGGAGACTATTATTTCCTTTCCTTCGCATCCCGCCCCCCCCCCACCGCCTACGTTAGCAATAAAATATAAAGTAACATTAATTAGACTGAACCCTTGACTATTTTTTTTAAATTTTTTTTACCGTTTATTTATTATTGAAAGACAGACAGAGCATGTGCAGGGGAGGGACAGAGAGAGAGAGAAACACAGAATCCAAAGCAGGCTCCAGGCTCTGAGGTGTCAGCACAGAGCCCGATGCGGGGCTCGAGCTCACAAACCGCGAGATCATGACCTGAGCCGAAGTTGGTCACTTAACCAACTGAGTCACCCAGGTGCCCCTGAACCCTTGACTTTTTAACATGTGTGTTTTTCTGAAAACTTGTCTGCAGTGGAAAAGAGTGTTTACGTTTACAAGCAGGGCAGGATACTTCTATCTGTGTTACTATTATCTAATCTGAACCCTGATTTGGAACCGATTGCTAGATTATGAAACCACCTCAGCAGTATTTCACAAATAAAAGTCCACGGTTAATGGGAAAGCCAAAAGTAAGTCTTCGCACTTTTTCACGACATAAATTGATAACCTCATGCTAACATTTTTGTCTTAAAATTCCAGTTCACATTTAGTTTTGTATGGAATATCCTTGGACCGGAATCAACACATTTTGGAACAGAAAAATCAATTCTTCTTGGTTCAGCCAGTGCCATCAACGTAAGCAATAACTATACAATCGTTAAGCGATGGGGATATTGAAGTATTCTGGGTAATTCGGTTTAGTGTTGCGAACACTAGGTTGTTTACGTGTCGGCGTTTTTACAAATGAGAACTGCAGTATAAACGGATATTGGGCTGAAATTTTATTTAAAGGTATTTGAATGTGGATTTCTAACCATGATACAGCTCCACGCTGTCACTCCCCTTGTAGGTTTCTCTGGATGGTGTAACTTTTTTTTTTTTTTTTTTTTTTTGGTACCGACAAAGAGAATGTTGATTCTAGAACCGTCAGTAAAAATGTGAGAAAGAGTAACGGGGAGAAACATGCAATCGGGACCGCGTGGATTTGCCTCAGAGTTCTAAGTCTTCTCTGAGAAAAGTATCTTCTACCCTGCAGGGCACTGGGCCACCAGGAGACCTGGTGGGGTCTGGCTCCAATGCCGCCCTTGGCCATAGACAGCGCAGGCTCCTCTGCGGTTTCCTCAGTGGACACACTACGGGGGTGCAGGAGGTGGTGAGGGTGCTTCGGTAGGACTCACACAGTCCCCTGCGGTCGTTGTTGAATGCAAATGTCCCTCCCCTGGTCCTCAGTCCCCACCCACCCTATTGGTGAACTCAGCTGGCTTAACCCAGTTAGACTGCCTTCCCTGCCCGCCCCCCAACCCCCGGCTGCAGCCATTTGAGTTTTTGACCCCTGCAGCAAAAACCTGCACATCGCAAAGGCTTCTTCATATAATCTACCCCTGGAGGAATCATCTGTCTTAAAAATAATAGGGTAATAACTTCTTGGCAAATACAAGTTCCCCACCTCCTCTCTGCCCTCAATCTATCTATCATTCAGGCCCTCGTGTGAACCACTCGGGTCACATCAAAAGCCAGCAGTCCCGACTGCCACGGAGGAGGTATTTGGTTGACGCGGAGGACAGGACCTTTTGGGAGCAAGAGACGGTGCGAGCAGCATTGGAGGTGCCAACCTTGAGCGGGAAGAACAATCCGGGGCAAGCTGGAGGACAAGGAATGAAGGGAGGGCGCAGACTATACAAACTTTGTGGGGCTCCTTTGTACGAAGTTTAGAAAGCTACGTATCTCAGGCTTATCCAGTCTCTCCCCGTCCATTCCAGATTTCACATCCCTATCCAGTCCCCACCTTAAGAGCAAAGAATGAAGTGTCCCGTGAGAGGCCCCGATGGCAACGGTCAGCTTGTCAGAGGAGGGCCCAGGGCTCAGACACCCCACCCTCGCCTGGGGCTTCCTCTTCCCTCAACATGACTTGTCTCTACTTGAGAAAACCTCTATTCCTTGCAAATTCGCGCGTCTCCTATGAAATAAAGCTCCTGAGAGAATTAATACAATTAAGAAATCGATGCTTTCCTTTCCTCCTGGAGAAAGGGAAATATTGACATCACCTGGAGGGAAACTTTAGGCGCCAAGAACCGATCATGTACAGGCTTGCAGTTTCCACTCAAGGAGTGGTCTTTCGGAAGGAAGCTGCTGGAATATCTACCAGTAGAGGCCGGCTGCCACAGGATTAAAACTAAATGGGAAAGGAAGCCATGATCTCCAACCGGCAGCATTTCCATTATTTTAAAATCACAACAAAACAAACAAGAAACAATTGCCAATAATAACAGTGCGTGTCCTCGTGGGCTCACTCTAAAAGAAACAACCTAATTAATCCATTCATTCCTGACATATGTGTCAACTGCCTAATAATAATAATTAATAATAATAATAGTACTAAGAAGTCATAATGCCAGGCACTGCACGAGCTTTAACATAAACAATCTTCTCCTCTTGACAGCCTAATGAGACAGGTACTCTCATCGGTATCTACTTGTACAGATGAGGGAACTGAGGCCAAGGAAGTTTCTGTACTTTGCTGTGGTGCAAGCCGGGGCCGTTTCCAGCATTTGTAATCCTGCATTTTAACCCCAGAGCCCGGACTTTAAAGTGCTGCCGTGGAGTCTTAGTAACTGCCATCTCTCTTTTATCTCCAAATCGTGATCGATGCCAATGAAGTCAGACACGTCAATAGAGACCGAAGAACGTCTCTCTATAGGTAAAAATGCCACGTCGATCACAGTGTCCTCGAACTCTTTCCCCAGGAATGTCTTAATCTTCTAAGACACCCAATGATCATCTCCTGCGGGAGCCTTCCAGAATATTTCTTCTCAGTAGATTGCAGTCAACTGATCCCCATGTATCTCTACGTGCAGCAGTGTAGACAGACCTGCTGTAGGAGGGCAGTTTGGGGAGGTGAGAGGCGCCTGGGCCACAAATCGGACAGTTGGATCTGTCCCAGCAGGTCTTTGATTGGAATGGTCAAATTCCCTGCATTTTTTTTTTTATCTATTTTCAATGAAGCTTGCATGGTTTTTGCTTCCTTTGTGCAACATCACTCGGATCACAAAACCACACAGGCTCATTCCTTTTCACTGAACTCCAGCTGACTCCATTCCGAAACCTTGCATTCAACCAGTCTGGATTCGAGACCCCACGGGACCAGATGGGTGTCATACTTCCCTGCGAATAAGGGACACCACCCTGCCTACCCCCAGAAGTAGCCCTGCGTCTTAGAAACCTAAGGTGCTCTTCCTTTTCGGGTGTCAGAGAAAGAGACTCTTCTCCTCTGGGCTCCCGTAACCACGAAACCCACAGCCGCAGGGTGGCCCCAGGGCTTACCTTCCCTGGTGAGCGTGTGTGTTTGAGGCCCTGTGGTTTTCGTTTGGAGGGACCACAGTCCAGTCATCCGGGCACACGTTACCCTTGCCTTGTTGCTGAAAAGCCTTTCTCAGTGAGAGGGGCCCGACATTCTAGAACTTACACTTGCATTTATACTGCCATTGTTCGGAGACTCTGGAAGGCTCCGTCGGGCCGAAAGCGCGCAGAGGGTTTACACATATATACACGCGCCCGGTGTACAATCGGAAGTAGTGAACTGAAATATGAGCTATCCCAGATGCTGCAAAAATTCAACCGGTGCTACGACATCCCCCAATCGGAGGACCGAGATCCGCTCCCGAGACACCACTGACCCCCAACACTTAACGTCGGGAGAGCGGCGGATAGAGGCTGAGGAGGAAAGGAAAACATGAGGCCAGAGTCTGTAGCATAGCTCATTTTATTGTTTAAACAGTTTTTGCATAGGAAATATATCCGCTTCCAGTAATTGACTGCAGTATGAGCAGGTGCTAGCAGTATAGGCTGGGTATAACAGTAACAATCACATTAAGTCAAGCTTGATTTACACCAGTTTAAAACTTGTGGCGACTGAGTTCATTTGCAACCCACAAAAAGTACCCAAAGAACATTATCCTCCAACCGGGCACAATAAAACCTTCGCTAACATTCTGGCCCAGTCTGGGGCTGATCCCAGAGGTCTGAACGCCAGAAATTAAGTAACTGTCATATAATACATCCTACCGCTAACGGTTCGTAACACGGAGATTGCGCATGTGCCTCCTTTTTTGAGAAAACTTAATGAAAACACAAGGTTCCGTACGCATGGCCCACGAGGACGTCATGCCAAAAGTTTTAAAATGGATCAACCCTGGTGTGTCGCTAGCAAGCAATAACTGACTACGTGTCACCTACGGTTGTACTAAATGTATCTAAAGAAACACACAGTCCTACAAAAGTTGTTCTCAGAGAAATATCATTGAGGTGGGGGCACCTTTTCCCAGGATGCTAAGAGTTCTATATGATATAAGCACAAATTAACAGCTTGATGAAGACATAATCTAATGCAGCTTCGAGAAAGCCTATGCCTGGGACGGAGCTACCCCTCACATTCTACAATGCTGTAGAGATTCTTTTTTTTTTTTTTTTCCCAAGAAAATGTCATTTGAAACATATTTACAACTGAACTCAACAGAGACTGTGAAATTGAACAGGCACTGCTCATTTGTTTGAGTTTTTTTGGTAAACATTTTGCTGGTTTTTTTTTTTGTTTTTTTTTGTTTCTTTCTCGTTTTGCATCAACTTTTATCAGTCCATGCAACTTCAATGCCCTCCATGAAGAATGCATAATAAGCCATACTTCTTTTAAAAAAAAAAAAAAAAAAGAGACTTCCTTCTGCATAAAGAGACATATTTGCCACATCAGTCCCTGTAGCGCAGTTTTCGAAACCAGTCTGTCAAAAATACAGTAATACAAGACGGGCTTTAGTGCCGCTAGCCTACGCTGCTTTTCGTGAATGTAGGCCACCTTTTGTTACCGGCGCTGTGTCCTGGGACAGAAGTTCTCAGAGGCTGAGTCCAACGTGCAGGTAGGCTTGTGGCACTAAAGCACTTCACAATCTCAACGTACATTTGAATTGCAACACACAGATATTCCTAAAGAGTATTAACTAGTGAACCCTTTTATTATTTAAAAAAAAAAAAAAAAAAACCAAAATACTTAAAACCGTTAAAAAAAAAAATTGCAAAGAAAAAAAAAAAAATGTAAAAATTGACCGTCTCCAACTTGTCCCCTTTACTATGAACAACGTAACCAACAGATCTGTGGCACGGACACAGTACAAAGAGTTGTCATGGCAATGAGTTTGGCTGATGCAAAGGTCATTGTGCAGGGTCAAAGGGCAAAATCAGTGGTCCATGCTACCCCCCAACTGCAGGGCTCCACCCCACCCACACAATTTTTGAAGGAATCGGAAAAAACAGGGGAACTACCAGAAAGTGCAAAATATGAAGAAGGCAGCTTTCCAGCTCCTTCAGCATGGAGTAAAACATTCAATTTTGAGCTCTTACTATTGAACTTGAATAGCCTGCACGTGAAAAAACAAAAACAATTGCTTTCTATAGAAACCCAATTTTTTAAAGTCCAGGAAGCATGCAGCTGGTTCATGTTAACAAAAGACCTTGACAGGAACATGTAAACCCTATTGAATGTCATGCTTGGGGCCTATCTGCCAGCAATATTGCAGAGTTGTTTCGTTAAAAATGAATACCGTGCACTGAATATGAGATCACTTTCTGCAGCCTTCATCATTTCAACACAGTACGTAGATTTTGCATCTAGGTAACGAACACGTCCCGATTTCACACCGCTGAAGATGTCTCTGTGCAATCGCTTTTTGTTGAGTCCTTATGAAGCTACCAGTCACAAATCCAAGATTCTGCTCCCTGAGGACACGTTTATGTGAGACACAGCACTGTTTTCGTTTTCTGCCTATCCCGAATGCTCTGTGAAACTTAACCTTAAATACCATCGCGTAACAATCACAAAAACTTCTTGCTAAAGGCCGTATGGACTAAGAAAAAGACAGTGGTGCTTCCGACATTCTGAAATGCTCCGAAAACCAACTTTTCCAATACTAAATACAACAAAATAACCTTCATAAAATATAACTTTTCTCCATTTACACTTTTTTTTTTTTAAAGGATTAGTATCCTGTGCTTTTCAAGCCCAGGAATCTGCGAAATAAACTCCTAACATGGACAGATTTTTTTTTTTTTTTAATACATAACTTAAGAGACTGGAGAGTTTTAACTCAAGTCCAGTCTCTACACAAGGAATATTCTTGTTTACTTTAAAAATGGAAACAACATACAGTTCCATTATAATTGTTAAAAAGTTAGCTTTACAAACATGGGAATTTTAATTTAAAAAAAAAATTCTTAACAAAACTATACAGTGTACAAATTACTGTCTACAAGGTAGGCGGTTCGTTAAGAAGATCTTTCGTTCTTCTTGCTACTTTGCAGCTTCACAGACTCATTCACATATTTTTTTTTTTAATGGAGCTGCCCACCCGAACATCACCCCATAACTATATTGCTATAATTAAGATTTTTGCCATGTCTTTATGTACAGTCTCCTTCACTGCCTTTTATTTACTGTTTTTCCCTTAGACAAGCCTCCAACGTTCATGTCACTCCAGAGGAAACACTTCAGAGGCGCTGTGGTGGGGCAGCAAAGCCACACAACAAAAAAGCCCAACAGCGCCCCGCGGAACAAACCCCGGGGGTGGGGGGGGGGGGGCAGCAGACGCCAGCCCCTACTGATGCCCTTGGGTGACCTTCACCGTCCTGAAGCTCTGCAGTTCTGGGTAAGGGGGGGGGTGTGCAAGACCTGCAAACGCGGGGCCCTTCGTCAGAATATACTTCCTGGTAAATGAGGAGGAGGCCGAAAAATGGATTTGAGATTTTCTATAGATAGTAGTATTTTTAATAGTTTTTTTCACAAAAGGAAAGGAGAAAAAAAAAATGGATTAAAAAAAAAAAAAAAAGCAACACTTGAACTAGGCCTTTGTACTCAAGAGGCAGGCAGGAATACCCACAGTGTGTAACTTCTTTAGCTAGAACTGCTCATTCTCTGGCCAAAAAGAGAGCGAGTCTGCCCTTCAGAAATACTGCGTGTCCTGTGAGGTCGATTTGTTCACCTACTAGGTCAAAGATACTTGAAGAGCTTGGCTGAGATAAGCCGTTTTGTACCAGGGCAAGTATCTGCAGAAATGATCGGACTTACTTTCCAACTTGCATGGCTAGGATCCTGCTGTGCTATTCAGCATTTGGGCTATCAGACTGAATGGGCTAATCAAATACAATTCTAGGCCCATAAGCATTGTTCTAAAGTATTCATTATTAAATCATATGCTGTGAGAACAATGGACAGTTTATTTTATTAGGCCATGGCCTGGGGGAAGGGGGTCAGGGGGCTCCTCAAGACGGCCCACCATGTGTCACTAATTCTGAAAGATTTTCCTTTTAGTAATGGATTCCCTCAATGGGACTGGGGGTTGGGGGGAGGGGTGTAAGAGCAAAAGTAAAACCAGCCTCCATTCACCCACTCGCCCTCAGGGGAAATGAAATCAAATATATATTTGAGGCACCATCCCTTAAAAAATCCCATCAGCCCCTAATGGGCTTAATTCATCCACAGGAACATTAATTTCTGAAAATTCTGCATTTCCCCTCTGCTCTGGTTCTCTGTTTAAAAGGGCAGGTAAAAATGACAACTTAACAAGATTTATTATGGGTTTTTTTTTTTGTTTGTTCCTTAAAAATTGAACTTTGATTTTAATCTAGAAGTCCAAATACATTTAATACAGCTACCCTCCGTTCAATCCTCTGGATGTATTAAAAAAAAAAAAAAAAAAGATCCAAGTGCACTGCCGTCCTTTCGAAGTAGTGAGTCACAGGTAAATCATGAATGAGACGAATAAATGGGGAAGAGGAGCAGTGGAGAAAGAATACGGGAACACTCCCTCCGGCCGGGACGATGTGTTGTGTAGGAGAAAATACACTCGTGTGTTCAACTCCCGAAGTGCGAAACCTCCACTACGTGGATGTTTCGGCAGAGAGTTTTGCCAAATAGGAGGCAGGCTCACTCTCCGCTGTGGATCCAGAACTTCCACGCAAGACCACCACCACCACCACCAAAAAAAAAAAAAAAAAAAAAAGAAGAAGAAGAAGAAGAAGGTAAGACAGTTTGTTTTAAGCCAAGTCTGCCTCCAGGAGGAATTTGTTGTGTTCGCTTGTTCTATTTCTGTTGTTAGGAAAACCAGAAATGAGTTCAGCTTGCACCCCAGGTGGGAAGTTAGAGAAGGGGGAATCTGTGTAAGTTGAAGTTTGTCACAGTAGACAGAACAGTTGCTTTGCAGCCCAGGCCCGTCTCGGGGTGTACTGCTTCACAGCTACACTGTAAAGTGTTAAAAATCCTCCCACCCACCCCAGAATATATATATATGTATATTAAAAAAAATCCCCTGTCCATCTCTCAGTACACAAAGGACCTCATCACACTGCAAAAATAGCAGTACCCACTTTGGTCAATTAAAACAAACAAACAAACAAAAAAAAAAGCATACATTATTTTTTTTTTCAATCTGCGTACTTACCTAGAATAACCAATACAGCTAAAAGCACTACGTACATAGGCAAAACTTGGTATTGCATAATTCGTATAAATTTGAAACCCCTCCCCCCCAATATTAATTGGAAGATGAAAAACATGAAAGGTTAATAGAAAAAACACCAAAATACTGAAAATATTGCTGGTCGATTACAATTTTTAAGCGGCAACTATACACAGCCATGATATGCTTTATAAATGTGAGATAAAGGTATAACTGTCTAAAAAATCCATGATGTCACACATTTTTCTTCGTCTGGAGTACAAAATATTTTGTCATAAAAATGGTAAAGATTTAAAATGATAATAAATGCAGCAAAACAAGTGTAGTGATGTCACTTTTTTGTTTTTTTTTGTGTTTTTTGTTTTTTTTTGTTTTTAGATTTCAAGGCAAGGCACGTAATGTGGACATTATATCTTCGTGCAAATTAGGATTACTGGAAAGAGTATTTTTAATTAAAATTTTCAGAGACATAGAGGCAAAATGTGTCTGCCCATGCACACTACAGATCTGTCAATACAAGAAATTTGTTGAACAAGGCTAATGTCTGAAAGCACCATGCAAGTTTTCAGCACCCTGATTCTATTTGTTTTCTCAAGAGTGCGTTTTTATATCCTACACCCTGGCGTTCCCAGTTTGTAAACTGTAAGCTTTACCCTTGTGGCATGGATTTGCCTGCCTCTTTGTCTCTATAATGAAGATTTTATAGAACCTTTTGTACGTACACCCTATGGGTTCTTGATGCAACCAGTAATTTTAAATAAATAAATTCTACCTCCAAGGAGGCTGCAGCTAAACCAACATAAGTGCTGTGTTTTCATTAATTTTTTTTTCTCAAGCACATGATTTGTCTTGATTTAATGCCTTTTTAATGCCCTCAACAACTGAGGGGAAAATAAATTCGTTCAAAATTATTTTAAATTCTTTTTAATCCCCTCAATTTAGAGTCCAAGGGCTGAAGGACTTATAATCATGATTCCCCTTTAGATATAAATTTATAAATTGCACTTGCCTCTGTTAAGTGTTTTGTGGGGAAAATATTATATTAATTTTTACTGTTGCATGCAGAGATAACACTTCACCTACATCGAGGCATTTCTTCCATAGAGCCTTTGTGTTCAAACTGTTTTTTTTTTTCCTTTTTTCTTTTTTTCTTTTTTTTTCTTTTCTTTCTTTTTTCTTTTTTTTTTCTTTTTTTTTTTCAGGTTTCAAACTGGGTTACACACTGGAAAAGGCTGGGTTAAGGGCCAAAATTTAATAAATCTGTACTGATAACTAAAGGCTACAGAGATTTTATATATATATATTTTTTTAACTTTTAGAAATCAGAGTGCTTATAAAATGGCTGGCTCATGGCTCCGTCACCCAGCACCTCTGATGTCGCCTCCTAGCCTTTGTCGGTGAGACAACCAGGAACAGTGATTCCATGCGTAAACAACAAGAATACTAAACCAATAAAACTAGCTTATCATGCACATATTAAGGCATCTAGAAAGTCAGTTAAAATATATTGTCATAGAGACAGAACATCTATTTCCCAGCGGACTTCATGTAACAAAGGCTACGTTGCAGGGGCTGTGATCTACCATCAGTGAAATATCATCGACCCTTTTTTTTTTTTTATGTCATTACAGTTTCAACCTTAAGGGAATTAGTGATTGTAAGTGCCGTAATTGCTGGTCTATTATCTTCTTTCTTCAGTTTCTTTCCTTTCTCCCTTTTTGTTTGTTGTGTTTAAGTTTTGTCCAGTCTTCCTCTTTTCCTTTTTTTTTTTTTTTTTTAATTTTTTAAACTACTGGTGTATTTCATTTTCCCTCAGTTGCTCGTTTCTGCTTGAAGGAAAGGTTCTCCGATTATGTTCAAACCGTAATTTTGGACATTTGCCGGTAGGATGGGTGTCCTATTTGATACTTGGAAAGGAACCAAGCTAGCCCAGGTACCAGGACTGTTGACAGGAGAGGAGCAGGAGGGAGGGAAGAGAAAAAGAGAAAACACAACGTTAAAATCTACAGCAATATTAGAAATATAAATTCCACAGGCATCAAATTACTACTATAACTTTTTTTCCATATTACAGTTTAATATGAGATAAGTGTGCCAAGTTGTAAATATTATAGGTATATACCCTGCATGGTCTATTTCTTTCATGGAAGGTTACACTAATTTCTTTTAAGATTTTATTTTATTTTTTTTTTTTACATAATCTCTACACCCAACATGGGGCTCGAACCCACAACCCCGAGATCAAGACTCGCACGCACCAACGACTGAGCCGGCCAGGTGCAACCCCACGAAAGCTGCAAATCCACAATGGTGACCCAAGGGTTTGCCAACTTTGCTCTGATCCTGCTTTATTTTCAGTTCACAAGCAATTCAATTTTCAGTTGTTTACCTGCTTACCGACTGAATATCATTGCAAGTTGCAAGGAAGGGTATTTCTTTTTCCTTACAATAAGAAAAAAATCTATTTCTTAAGGAAGCCAGGACGTAGTATGTCATTTGAAATGCTGGCACCAGAGGCCTGGGCGCTCAATGTCCCCGCCATCAGTGAGGAAGATTACCACATCCAAGTGGCTCTGAGTCTGAAGAGCTGGAAGGGGTGGGCAGGAGGGGCGCTGGGGGTAGCCAGCAGATGAGGTCCTTGTCCCCCTCCAACCAACTCTCATTTCATCTATGTTGGATTTCGGGCTAGCTAAAGAAGCTTGAAGAAGAGCTCTCGAATTACTACCGACATAATCTTTCATCAAACGAGTATCATACGCAGGAAGATAAAACCTGAGATCTACTTATCACAAAACAACACCACGCACTGTACATTTGGGGGGGGTATACCTAATCAGACAACCGTTTGTTTCAACACTCATCTCAGAATGAATGGCAGCTAATTCACAGCTGCATAAATAACCAAGAAAACATCAAACTGACGGTTGCATACCCTGTTTTGTCAGGGTCTGACCTGAAGACTTTGTTTTGAGGTTTTCAATTAAATTGAATATTTTTTTAATGTTTCTTTATTTTTGAGAGAGAAAGAGACAGAATGCGAGCAAGGGAGGGGCAGGGAGAGAGGGAGACACTGAATCCGAAGCAGGCTCCAGGCTCCGAGCTGTCAGCACAGAGCCCAACGCGGGACTCGAGCTCACAAACTGCGAGATCATGACCTGAGCCGAAGTCAGACGCACAACTAACTGAGCCACCCAGGCTCCCCTAAACTCAATTCAATAGCCTTTACCTTTGAAACCATGAGGTGAGATGGATACGACTATTGTAGCTCTCAACCCTCATTTTTTCACATTCGAATACCAAAGGAACAAAAACCTCTATGGGATATTAACTTGAAGGAACAATTTTGTCACGCACGCGCACACACACACACACAAATGCTTGGATTAAAAAAAAGAACCTGATACGTATAACTTCTTTCACTCTGGTGATACCTCTATACACAATGCGTCTTACTGGTACATGCGGAGGTGCATATTTTGGATTTGATATTTCAACAGAAAACATTTCGCAATGACCTTTTATGCCCAAGAGATTTTATAATTAGATGATGGGCTTTATCATAGCCAAGTCCTTCTCCTCTTTCTGCTCTCCATTTGATACAATACGAGCACATGGTAGATGATCAATAAAGTTTTGGGATACACAAATCACCCAAGTGTTCCAAATCACACCCAACTATGTATTTTTTAAAAGCGTGGCTTGTAAGCATCACATACTTGCACGAATACATTGTGATTTGGCCCCCTACAAAAAGAGAATAGGCATCTCTAAAACTTAAAATGAGAGACGTTTAGTATTAACAAAAATTAACTCTTGGGGAATCATCAAATAAGAATTCAAAGGAGGAACAATTCAAACTAAAAAGCTACGTCCTCATGATCGGATGGAAAGTCGTAATTTGAAAGAATGAGAATACTTGTTATCGAAACCTTTTCCAAGAGACTTAATTATTTTCACATATTTCTCTCTTCCCACACACATCTTCCATTTCTGTGTTTTGCAAGATTGATTGGGAGAGAATGTTATATGATACATCATGAAAGCTATTTTCCCCTCAACTTTACTTTCACTGCACTTTGTTACACAGTAAAATTATAGCATTTATTACTTCATATCATAATTACCTGTATCTGTGATAATCTTATTGACTGAAAGGTAAGCTCCACAAAGAAAATAACTTTGTCTTATTAATCCTTGTAGAGCCTGGCTATCGCTGATGCTAACTGTTTCTTAGCAAATAAAATAAATTACAAAAACATATGTCCATTAGTTTGAACCCAACATGGGAAGCGTGTATCAAAAACAAAAAGACTTAACTGAAATCGATAAAATCCTTGACAGTAAAAGACAATGTCAACAAGCAGATCACTTCGCAAAATTGAGCCCCAAGTTAAATGGGCTCTAGAAAGTCATTTAGAGATTGAGAGATTGCATTCTTTAGAAATACAAAGTATATTTTAATGACTGAAAATAGATGTGACTCCTTACATAGAGAACTGGGTCTCACTAATGGCAGGAAGGACAAGAATTCAGGGTTTATTTTGCAAGAGCTTTCTTATGAGGTCCTAAAAACAGACACGGATTATTCTTTGGAAAACGCTCAATAAAAACAAACTGATGTTAGTGACTAACAGGACTCTAGCTGCAGAATATCTAACAAATTCAATTTCGATGTTTACCTCAATCTTTCAAACCTCCCATCCTACATTATGACCATGTCAAAATTGCAGCGTGCAATATATTTGTCAATACTGTTTATGAACCTTTGGGGGAAAATAAATCTCAAACATTAACACTATGCAGACCTCATATATGAGTTTTACAAGTCTCCTATTGCCAATTTATAGGTGAGGTTCAAAACTACAAGGCACAGACATTTCTTAGAGCTTTTTGGTAGTCCTATTGGGAAAAAAGTCTGTTAAGACAAATTCAAAGATTATGATAACAATGTAAAAAAACGTTTAATCAAACAAGATAATCTGGATCATTTCAGCTCAAAAAGAGAATGTCTCAAATTGCATAGTTTTTCAGGTAAAATGTCAATAGTGCTGTTTACATATCTAACTCCCTCTTGTATAAATCCATGCTAATGGTCACCAGTATGGATAAAATAAACACACATATTCATAGGTATCTCCATATATAAGCTCATTATATGTAAAGTGCTTAATAGTTTTAATCCATAGTGGAGTGAGAATTATCTTATGTCTAATCCAATAATCTGTGCCTCTATGTATTAAGAGATGTGCGAACATAATTGAAAGACCTCAAAATATTCAAGGTCAAATTAAGCTACTTCAGCCAATAGATCTTCAAACACGCATAGACTTTGTTTTCATTCCATTTTCCATTGCCGAATCACCTTTTCTTCAGGCAAACAGAAGATAAGCGTAACTAAAAGCTGAAAACACATCTTTAGAAAATATATAAAGGCCATACCATTAAAAACGGAAAAGAATATAAAGTACTTTAAAAAACCAAATGTCCATCGACGGATGAATGGATAAAGAAGATGTGGTGTGTGTGTGTGTGTGTGTGTGTACATATATACGTACACACACACACACACACACACACAACGGAGTACTACTCGGCAATCAAAAAGAAGGAAATCTTGCCATTTGCAACTACGTAGATGGAACTAAAGGGTATTATGCTAAGCGAAATTAGTCAGTCAGAGAAAGGCAAATATCATATGACTTCACTCATATGAGGACTTTAAGACACAAAACAGATGAACCTAAGGGAAGGGAAGCAAAAATAATATAAAAACAGGGAGGGGGACAAAACAGAAGAGACTCTTAAATACGGAGAATAAACAGAGGGTTACTGGAGGGCTGTGGGAGGGGGGATGGGTCAATGGGTAAGGGGCATTAAGGAATATACTCCTGAAATCATCGTTGCGCTATGCTAACTAACCTGGATGTAAATTAAAAAATTAAATTAAATTAAAAAAAGAAAAGAAAAAAAGTAAAAAAGCAGGCACAAAAAAAGCAAAAAAGATACTTTGTACCTTAACACAAAGGAAAATTCACCCTAATGACTTCTACTCTATGTATATAATGAGGTATTTCATTATACACAAAACAGGTATATATAAGTTAGATCAAAATTCTAAAAAACGTCTGATGTCATGGATAGTATGTTCACGCATGACGCATGTTCATGCAAACGCATGACGTGGCTGCCTCAAAAAGGGAAGAAGCAAAGAAACAAGTTATTTAGACCTTGAGATGCATTAATGGAAGGTGATCGCCCATTTTATCCTGATCAGACTACTTCTGAAGCGCTGTGTTGCTTCTAGGCATCACTCTTCAAGAGAAACAAACTCTGTGACATTTCTATGATGAAGAAACTCACCAAATCATGTCACCTGAGGAACAGCTGAAGGGAGACAGGGAAGATACAACAGTTGAGTTGGAAAGAAATGTAGATTTGTTCTGTATAGTTCAGGTGGAAAGAATTAGCATAAAGGGAGAAACTTTCAGAAGACAACCATGATGAGGGCCTACTATGAGTAAGATGCCATTCTGGGTATTCTACATCCACTATCTCACTTAATTTCTTCAGTGAACTCTTGAAATTGCCATTGTCCCATTTCACAGATGAGAAAATTGAGGTTTAACTTGCCCTGAGTTACTCACCTAGACCTCGGATGTGAATCAGTTCTGATTCCCATGGCCATTTCACTATATTATACTGTTGCCCTGGGAGGTCAGACATTGACCCTACATTAGACAGAACTTTTGAACAGAGTTTCCTCAAGACAATATTTGCTTCAGGAGACAGTGAATTTCCCGTGCCCCACACAGCTGGATCACAACCCAAGAAATGGTGCAGCGGACTTGTGCACAGAATATGTGCTTGGTCTGGGTGATCAAGCAACTCTGAAACTCAATATATATCTTCTGAAAACAAATCCAGTTGAAGTTGTATTACAGTGACCTTATGGTGAGGATTATGGGGGTAAGAAGATACCCATTTCTTCCTTTTAAAAATGATACACTATTTATATATTTCATATCCTTGGATAAATTGGATAAAGGAGTTGGCCTTTGTATGTACAAGTAGTAAATAGACTCTATGCCATTCAATGAAAGAAAGAGAGAAAACTGCTCTGGGCAAATCAACACTGGATGGTTGTGCTGTCTAAAATTATGCAAGACTGTGTCTTCTTGGCCAAAAAGAATTGGGCCCTTGGCTTTTACCTCAGTAACCACCCAAGAACCATGGAGTGCCAAGTAAACATATATGGAGTAATAAGTTGAGTAAGGAACCAAACAAAGGCAAAGGCTTCACTTCAACTATGGCTTGAAATAAGAGCTATCAGAATGGCAAACTTCATTTATTACTAGTCTGTGTTTATCTGATAGTGAGTTGGGTAACCCATTTGGCAAGCATTTTATAAAATGTGAAAATATCCAGCACCCTAATACTTTTTAGGGGAATAATAACATTGCCCATTCAGAGTTCACACACTGATTTAATCCTAAGACTGCTATATTTCCTTCAAAGATAGTGAGTATGCTTCTTTTTCAAGAAGCATAAAAAATATAAGAATGAAGCACAAAGGATTTTATATATTCAGGAATACCTCAACTCTCCTAGGAGCTATATTACTTATAGATAGAAATAAAAATAAGCAATGGTGCAAAAAGCACAAAAAGTAAATAAAATAACTACCTTAATTTAAAAGAAGGATTTGCCTTTAATTCCTTTGCACCTGTTTTAGGTATCTCCAAAAAGAAAAGATTTTTACTTCCGTAGCTAAACATTCCTAATATCATCGCTGCAATAATTAACACGTCTGTACTGGGATCTCTCCCCCAAAATGCACAACAATTTCCCCTGGCAACGGCTAAAATCTACCTGGAAAGACCAATCACGGGCCAGTTAATTAAGTATTCATTAAGTTAGAAAAGCCAGGCTATCCCGAATTGTGCAGGAATGCGTTTGGATTGGCTGCTCACTTCAACACGATGCAAATGTTATGGATGGTGTCTTAGGAAAACATGCTAGGTCACACCAGTTGAAGGAATATATGGGTAGTATTTAAGAACCTATACATATAAGAATTATTATGTGTCATTACATAGTAAGAATGTATTTAGAAACTCATTAAGGTATTAGGACCAAAAAATGGTACTTAGTAAATACACTAGTTGCTAGTACTTCCATGGTGTGCATTTTTTGCCAGCCACTGTTCTATGAATTTTCAATCCTCACAATAAATCGATGAGAAAAGTACCAGTTTAATTCTGATTTGACTGATGAGGGCACCGGAGCTAGGAAGTTATGCGCCTTGCCCAAGTCATGCTGCTATTAAGTTACAGAAGCCAGGATTTGAACTCCAGCAGTGTGGTTCTAGGGTCTACATTCTTACCCATTACACTTTACCTCATTTCCCTCTTTTGTGAAACAAACTTTACTTTTATCAACTGGGCAAGAACTTATATTATCCCTAAATTATATAAGAGATTCTATGAATTAAGGTCCATCTCATTTAGAACACTGAAATTCCCAGGGAAGGATGGCTCTTGAGTCCAAATTTTAACACAAATCACTGTATTTGATTTATCCAATTCCAGATGCTTTTCAGCTGAATACAATATTTGCCATTGTTCCTGTATGTGCAGATGTGGCTCGATGTCTAATTTGCTTGTTGAGTTCCACCTCAGATGAGGCTAAACTAGAAGTAAAATATACAAAGTGCTTTACACAGGTCTTGGGTTCCCTCGATTTATGTCCCCCGTTTTTAAGGATCATTATTGCTATCCGAATGATCCTATTTGCATGCAGGATGATTTCTAATGATTATTACTATTTGTAATAATCTGTATCAGAAAGCTCCCTGGCCGGCTCTTACCTGAACTGCAAAGTACTCTTGTGGGCTCTCTGGGAAACACCAAATATCATAAACTGCAGGTGGCTCATGGAATTATTCTAACTGCAAGCAATAGCACTTCAGAGTAATGAAAAAGAAACGTATTTGTTTCTTAACTAAGTAGGTAAATAGCCTTCTTTATGGCTACTCTTTGGGGACCAACGATTTTGGAAATAACATATCAAAACGGTAGGCCATCAAAGCTCATTAATTTATATTCAATCGTTTCAGATGTGTTTTGTTATTGGAGCACGCTGGATTGAATGCTAACTTTGCCATGCGTGGGTATCAGCATTTTCTAAGTAAAA